>NC_057801.1:446842006-447139359 GCF_018294505.1 Triticum aestivum | reverse complement strand
TAGATTTCATGCACGGAAGCCGAAGATGGCCGGAGTCTCGCCGGGGCAGAGGAAGCCGGAGTCAGGGAGGTAGGGGAACCGGCGGATCTGGCTGGCTCCTCGCCAGATCCGGCCGGAGGTGGGGCCGACGGCGAGCTAGGCGGCGGCGCGGCGGAGGGAGAGGCGCGGGCGGAGAGTGGCGAACTCCTGGCATGGAGGCGGAGGCCAGCAGGGCCGAGGGCACGTTTTTATCCCGCTCATGAAACAAGGTCTGAGAGGTGCGACAGGCGCGTGCGAGAGTGGTTGGGCTCAGAACGGACAACAGAGAGAACCAAGGGAACCCGAACGGATGTAAGTTTTGAAAAACATGCAGATGAAATGCAGATGATGACATGGCAAAATGCAACATGCAAGCAAATGACATGGCAACTACAGCGAATAACTGGGAGACACCTGGTGCATCGAATCCGGGGCGTTACATCTGCATCGTCTGAGTTTGATCCAATGGTCATGTTGCGTCGAGACATGTACATGCCCATGCAGAGGGCGCCTAAACACCACCGAAGTCCCTCTGCTTCTCCAGGTGCACGACGTTGGTGATGCAGGATGCAACTGCTCGCAGAGCCCGCTCCCGGTCGACGGGAGCCAGCTCGTCAAAGACAGCGTCCAATGGCACGAATGGATTCCGGTGACGGAGCCGTGAAAGGATTCGCCCAGCAACGGTGACGGCAGCCCGCAACCCCTCCTTGTCCAGCTCAGCCCCCACCATCGTGCGAAGACGGCTCAGCTCCTCGGAGATATAGGTGAAGGAGACCAGGTCAGGAAGCCGCAGCTCGTTGAAGTCGACCGGGTGGTCGAACGGGTTTAGCTCGACGGCCGGCATCGTCGCGCTGGCACGACGGTAGGCATCGTGCAGCCGTAACACATGCGTGGCAACTTGGTTCACCAAGTGGCTGAGGCAATCCTGGACCTCGTCACGATCGGCCCGCTCACGCTCCAGCCGGCTCCCCTGACAGCCTATCATATCTCCCGCTTTCTACAGCAACACCGCCGATGCCTCGAGCATCTTTGTGGTGGACGCCTGCCGCTTTTGAAGCTCCATGAACTCCCGCACATAACGGAGGAGCATGGCACTCCTCTCCTCCTTGAGCTCACGGAGCTCCACGTCCTTGGCTCTGAGCTCCGCATCCTTGGCATGGAGCTCCTATGTCAGGCGCCTCACCTCGGACTTCGTGATCTGCTACGCCGCCATGGCACCAGGTAGAAGCAATGGGGAGAGGAAGCAAAGGGGGGCGAAACAGCTGAAAGGCAATGCAATCTACGGGAAGGCGGAGGGATCCAACCGAGGAGCGGGGAATCTTTTGGTTTTCACCACGGTAAAACACCAGTCGACGACTTCTCACATCAGGGAGCAGTGGGTTTTACAGGCGGAGTCATCATGACTAATTGCTGCCGCGCCTGCTCCCGTCAATCAAAAAAATTAAAAATCCTGCCGCGCCTGCTCCCGTCAATCAAAAAATTAAAAATCCTACCGCACCCAAACACCAGAGCAACACCGTGGTGGATATTTAAATTTACCTGCCAGCAAGTACATAAAAAAGGGGTGAAAAAACAAATGTGGCGGCAGCCTAGCTAATCGGTCGAACTAGCCCAACTAGCTAGCCACCGTGCTTCACTGATGTACTCGGCGGGAAATGTGGTCTTTCGTGATTTGATGACTCATTTACTTGCTTTGGTGCTACAACCGAGGAGGACCCAGTAAACGCGCGGTAGGGCGTCCCACGCCAGGAAGAATATATGCCTGCACCACCCGGGAGGACCCCGAAACCGCGCGGTAGGGTGTACCACATCTCGGCACGGAGGAAAAATGTGCGTGTAAAAATATACTGTATCAGACGTAGTACCTATGGTTCGACCTCGGGACCCAGCCAGTCGGTCGGAAACACCCCACTAGCCACACAACTTCATCATGCAAACGTGGCACGAAGGATAGATGTGGTTAGCTCCGTCTCGACCAGCCACAACGTCTCTTGTTCTAGGCGATTCTTCTATTTTCCAAGCTTTTTTTAGTTGTAATAACACCACGGCAAGCTAGCGCCGCTCTTCGTGTGTGCCCGTGCAAAGGTTAGACGATGGAGAGAAGAGAGATTGAGATCGCAGACCTGGGACCCACCAGTAAGTGAGACAACGGTCATGCACGTGTTGACGAGGCACTCCCTCTACTCTACTCAACGCAAGTACTATATAAAATCAAGTTATGGGACAAAGCCAACAACCGTTGTTGTTTTAGGCTATCGACTTATGCTTTGTAGTCCAGGTTGCCAGTTCGAATCTCATCATTCAGATTTGTTAGTTTTAGGTCCAAATTTGATTAATGACAAGTGGGACCCCCGTGTGTTGTTCCGATATTTCAGTGTAGGATGGTTTTTTTGAACAAACACTTTGCGCGGTTAGACAAGTAACGACACGAGTTACACGTATTTTGCAGGTTTACGAACAAAAATGACAGCGGCATAGAATATCACATCCACCCCGCAGCTTAGATACTACGGTGATACGAGTTTTTACACTGTTGGAAGTGAGATCCAATGACTTGGGAGTAGTCTTTGTAATTATGCGCAATTTCCAAACTCTCCAAAGGTTTTTTTGCAAATAAAACATTCAGGCCTCGTGTGTGCCGCTGCATCTTCGATCCAACGGCTCCCCGTTGCTCATATTAGGTGCTCCCCATAGCTTAATTACCCGCTATGGTGATATGAGTATCTAGGTCATATGATCAGTGATCAGATGGCACATGCATAGTACTTGTACTTTCTGCGCATTTCCCAAACTCTATCAGCCGTATATTGCAAAAAAAATTCAAACCTCGTACTGTGGGCCGTTAGATCTTAGTGAACTCGTATCACCATAGAATCTACGGTGCGGGAGCACCTCATATTCTCCCGTGCGAGAAAACATAAGGTGATATCGCAGCTTGGATGCTACAGTGATACGAGCTTGGAGGTCGTTTGATCTGAGATCCAATGGCATCTGAGCAGTCTTTGTGCTTGTAAGCAGTGGCCGAACTCTTTTGGGGCTTTTCTGCAAAAAACCATTCAAACCACCGAGGAGATGTTGGGCACAAATCCAACGGCTCCAAAGAGCTTGTACCACCAAAGCATCTAAGGTGTGGTAGCACATGATATTGTTACATACAGGAGAATATGATGTCCTCCTTCATCTTAGATGCTATGATGATAAGAGCTTCGAGGTCGTTGGATATGGGATCCAAGGGCATCTGAGTATTTTTTGTACAAATTGTGTGCAATTCTCAAACTCATCAGGGTTTCCTGCAAAAATATTAAGAAACATCATGTGAGCTTCTATATCTTAGATCTACAAGCTTCAAGCAACTCGTATCGGCATATAGCATCTAAGGTATGGGTGCACATGATATTCTCCCGGGGAGGAGGGGTGGGGGGTGCACAACCAATCGGTGGTTGGGAGGGTGGGGACAAATATAATCTAAACAACCCTAAACAGAGCTCCACAATTTTATCTAAGGTCGAGGGGTTGACCCCCGACAATCATAGCTTCGCCTAAACACAACATTTGCATGTACTGTAGTACTAGACTTAATATTCATGTTTCAGTTTCATGTTCATTTTAAATATTTTACTAAGGACCATGGATGTCTTACATTTTACTGCCTTCGTTCCTAAATATTAGTCTTTTTAGAGGTTTCAAATGGACTGGCACATACGTATGTATATAGACATATTTTAGAGTCTAGATTCACTCATTTTGCTCCGTATTCACTTGTTGAACTCTCTAAAAGACTAATATTTAGGAATAGAAGGAGTATTTTTGAATTCGTGTCATACATGCATGGTTTGGAAAAATAGATGCACTATAATTATTGGATTGTTGTTGTGTTCATGCGTGTGTGTCTCTCTGTGTGTGTGGTCATATGCTTGATGCATACAAAGTTTTCTCACCTCCATATTGTTCATCTTTTAAATTTGAATTTGCATTGGAAAACTTACTAGGGATACCATGAAATGTGAAATCCACGTTGAGATCACTACATCACAAACTCACTCTAATTCAACAACTCGTCATAAATCAATTACCATGTTGAGATTAGTATTTGCAAGGAAAATATGGGTATTGTAATACACATAGATTCGTTCGGCAATTTAAAAGGTTCCTTTCGTATTCTCGAATGGTAGGACCCAACGGCGTACCAGCCAGACCTTGGCTCGTGTTGATCCTAAAAAAAAACCAGACTCGTGTCCTTCGGTGGCGTGCGTGGTACGCACATTAGGCAACCCCAACCAGTCGAGCCTCAGCGTTTCAAGTCAAAATATCTGGCAGCCAGAATTCCAGCCCTAGGAAATTCCCCTCATGTCCCCGGTCCATAATGACTACCGATGAACAATAGAGAGATGCTTTAGTAACAAGACAACGTTACCTACCATGCCGAGCACGGTTCAATTCCCTCGGTCGCCGCTCGTCAAGGTCACCCGTCAACTGCATTGCCTAGTACTACTACTACTACACCAGGATGAGCACAGAATTGAGCCCCTTTGTTCGTGCCTAGTAGTACTTGAGTTAATATATCAGGTAATGTACTGGTACAGAGGGATTATCCTTTTACTCTGCATATATAACTTGTCTGAAGTCTAACTAAGCAAAATATTTGACCAAATCCTTTCTTAAGAAATACAACAGGACAGATGTACGACTTGAAAATTTATTGCATGATACAGGTTATGATATTGTCTCGAATCCTGGATCTTAAATTTGCAGAATCCAAAAGTGAGCATAAATTCTTGAAACTGAGCATGGTCACGTGATATGGCACAAATATTACTTCATAAGTTTTTTCTTCAATTTGAGACAAGCTGCTTATGACAAGTTGCACAAATGAAGAGCCAAGGTATTTTGGAACAAAGACCTGTCACGTTAAGGCGAACGCTTTCACTATTGAAACCGTGGGCGTTTACGTGCCGCCACGAGTCCCCGCTTCTCATCGGCAGGTGCCGTCCGAGCAAGCGTGTGAGTCGACGGGAGGCGTGCGAGCAGACCGCTGCGCCGGCTGACAGGGAGGCGTGCGAGCAGACCGCTGTGCAGGCTCACCGGGAGGCGAGCCCTTTGACCAGGCTCCGCCGCCCACCTTCGTCCCAACTGCTCCCACTTTTAATGTCGCCGGCGCCGCAGTTTAAAATCAACCCCGCACTACCCGGTATCGCTACAATCTTCTCTCTTCCTCTCCGATTCTCCTGTCGTCTACCTCCAACTAGCCTGACCTAAACGTACGCCATGCCGCATCACGATGGTCTGCCCTTAGTCTTCCAGTTTCCTGAGGAAGACACCCAGCCGGAGTCTCAAGAACATAAGGCGCTTTGGGACGAGCTTGAACTGGCCTTGCGGGAAGACGCCGCGCCTGTCCCCGCTCCCGTTCCGGCTCCCGTCGCCCCGACTGCGCCAGCGCCCATCCCCGTGGCATTGATGGGCTGGGAGCCTGCACATTGTCGCCGAGCTTGATGCCACGGGTTCCACGAGGTCCCCGCCGACTTTCACGCGCCCGTGCACCTGCCAGCGCATGCGCCTGCGCGTGCACTGACGCGCACGCCCGTGCCGGTGCCCGTGCACCTGCCAGCGCATGCGCCTGCGCGTGCACTGACGTGCGCGCCCGTGCCGGTGCCCGTGCACACGAATGTCTCCGCCGCGCCGTTGACAGCGCCTGTCCCCGCGCGGGTGCCAGTGCCCCCCTCAGCGGCATGGATGGCCGCCGTCGACCGCTTCCTTGCACCAACGCCAGTCGCCTCCTCCCGCCAGTTGACTCGCTCCGAAGTCCAGAACATTTTGGCCTTCCTTGAAGCTAGGCCAACGTCCAGGAGTACGCCAACAACGGCGCAAGACGCCGCCGTCGCCGTCGGTCAGTGGCCCGACGACACACAGAGCACGGCAGAGGAGCCGCTTCCCACCGCAAGACGCCCCCGCCGCCGCCGCGTAATCTAAATTTGCCATGAAAAACGTTCGGATTGCCATGCTTAAAATCCGAACGTTTATCATTTCCGTTTATTTTATATCGATCGTCGTATAATTTAAAGTCGGAGTCAGACTGAACGAAATCTATGGTTTGATCGATTGAATGTTCTGCTAGAGCCGTATCAAATTAAATATAAAACGTCATCAAGCCACATGTATTCCTTGTCATCCAACGACCTAGACTGCTTCAATGTCGAGCGCTCAACACGTTTAGCGTGCAGTTAATTTCATGCCAAAAATAGTGCTAATCACATAATAACACGCAAATAATATCCTACTTAATATCCGCATGCACTTAATATACTTCCAAATTAACGTGCATTGCACGTACACACTGACTAGTGCTGCTAGTACGTGAAACTGGTGCCGTAACTTGTGAACGCGTCCAGATATGGTCAACGGCAACATCGCCCGCGAGTTCTTCGTGTTTGCCCGTGCGTCTAAACGCAGAAGGGGAGGAGAGAGAGAGAGCACACATGGAACCCACCAGTAAGTGAAGGCGAATAGTACTAAAAATAATATTACATGTTATCCATTAAATAGGCTGTGGTAATATAAAAACATTATGTGAACAAAGGGGGGTACAACAAACATTGTTGTTCTACGTATGTTGCCTATTGACGTGCGGCTTGAAGGCCCTGGTCGCATGTTCGATCCTCGTCCTTTATTTTTTAATTTGTATATGGGTCCAAATTTGTTTCATGACATGTGGGCCCCTCGGTGTGTAGTTTGTAGCACTTTAATTTGTGGGTCGAAATTTGTTCCATTCCAAGTGGACTATCGGTGTGTAGTTTTGTAGCTTATTTATAATAATTAAAGAGAACAACAGAGTTTTTTGCAATAATACCATGGTGCGACGTTGAAGGCGAGAAAGGACGTGCGAGAGAGCGATGACCGAGCCAGAGGGAAATCAACTAGGGGAGTTGCGGGGGTTGCAACGGTGTTTGGAGTAGTTGTGGGCCGAATGCTACGAAAATATAATCTAAACCGACCGGAATAAATGCCTACACAAATTAATCCAAGGTTGGAGTGCCCCTCGCAATGTAAATAGCTCCGGCTTTGCGAGGGATGGAGAGGTAGCTTCAATGCGTGGAAGATACGGTGTGAGAAAGCGAGGTCAATCGAGAGACATATAGATAGAGAGACAAAGTGAGTGTGGTCCGACATTCATTGAACAGATATATATGCTCTGGAGAGATATTGTCCGATTGAGCTTTTGGCAAGGGTAAGGGTTCTAAGATAGAGCTTGAGAGATGATCCAGTCACAGACGTGTAGATATATTTTGTGCGTGGGAGGAAGCAAGGTCAATCGATCACATAGGGTCGTCGTGCGATCGAAAGAGTGAGACGGGTTGGAGAGAGTGACCTAGATAGACAATGTGCGTGAGAGAGTATACAATGCGAATAGGTCGAATTAGGCTCAAACATGGTGATATATCGTTTTTGTCCGAGAAAGAGCGAGGTCAATCGAGACATACAAAGAGAGAGAGAGAGAGAGAGAGAGAGAGAGAGAGATTGAGTGAGCGTGGCCCGCCATGAGGTCGAAAGAGTGGGGCGGCTTGGATGGACTGACCTAGATAGACAATCTGCGTGAGAGAGTATAGAGTGTGTCGATCGAGGCCCGAACAGGGAGATATATCATTTGTGTGTGAAAGAAAACGAGGTTAAACGAGACTCAGATAAAGAGAGCGAGATTGAGCGAGTGTGGCCCGCCGTGCGGAAGAAAGAGTGAGACAGTCTCGAGGGAGTGACCTAGATAGACAACGTGCGTGCGTGCGCACGAGAGGTTGGGGGGGGCTAGATAGGCAATGCATGTATTTAGCGCGAGAGGGTGAGAGGGAGAGGGAGAGAGAGAGAGCTCGGCATGGGGTGCAATGGCGGGTGTGTGAGGTAAATACATTTGGTAACAGAGTGGAAAAAGGGGTTGTGTAGTTGAGAGACTTAGAGATCGAAACATGGAGAGAAAGAATGAACGTGTGTTGGAAACCGATAGCTTCCTAAGGTGGTTAGGAGAGGAAGATTGACCGATACAGGAAGTATGTAGCGTGTGTGCGGGGGGGGGGGGGGGGCTAAAAACAACATTTGAATGTAGATAGTACGAGACTTAATATCGATGTTTCAATTCGGTGTACATTGTAAGATTTGAACTAAGGACCATGCATAGGGTAATTATTTTGAATTCGTGCCATACTAAGTTTCGAAAAGTTGACATTGACTCAATTTGTTGTGCTATTTTGTAGGTCATATGTTTGAATCCATCCAAAAGTTTTCTCACTACCATGGTGTTCATCATATACATATGAATTTGTATTAAAAAAGTAGCGTGGATACAGTGAAATGCGAAATCCACGTTAGAATTGGAGATCGCTACGTGACACACACTCTAATTCAAATAACTAATTATGTGACACACACTCTAATCCACGTTAGCGTGGATACCGTTTCGATTTTTTTTCAAATAACTCCTCATTAATTAATTTATAGTACTCCCTCTGTTCACTTTTATAAGACCTTGAAGACATTTCAGACAATGTGCAAAATAGTTCATTTTAAGTTGTCTGAAACGACTTACGAAAGTGAACGGAGGGAGTATCTCGTTTCGAATGACTAATTATTGCAAGGAAAACACGAGCATGGTAATACATACAGATTTGTTTGCAAATGAAAGAAGATTCGTTTGCATTCTCAAATGTAGGTGCTCCAGGCAGACCAGGGTCGTGTCGGGGTGGTCGCCTGTGTCGGACAGACGCGTAGCACCCAGCCACCCACCCCCTCCCTCCCTCCCCAACTCCCCCCAAAGGACGACAACAAAATAAGTTCGCGCTTCCACGTTTCGGATTGAAATATCTGGCGGCCCCAATTCCAGCCCTGCAAAATCTCTCTTCCCCACCGTCCCCTTCCGCGCCCAGATTGCTCAAATCCCTAATTCGCCGCCAACCTGCAAAGTTGGAATCGCCCCTCGTCTCATCTCTTTCCCCACCTCTGTGCTGGACGACAACGACGAAGATGACGGTCGCGCTTCACCACCGCACCGGAGCTACCTCATCTACGCCCTCGTCCACCGCACCGGGTGGTCCACCGACAACGTTGGCCGCCGCAACCGATGTGCCTCATAGACACCGAGTTCCACCGTATCAGGTGCGCTTCACCGACACCGTCTCCCAGCTCACCGGGGCTACTTCACCGAGCACATCGTCGCACCTCCGCCCCCGAGGCCGTTGGGGCTTCACCAACGGTCTCATCCACCGCATCATAGCGCTCCGCTACCACTCAAGATCTACATCCATGCGCGGCCAGCCAATGCCAGCGCATCACCCTCAACGGCTCTGAAGTGAGCCACACTCTAGCTAGGCGAGCATGCCCAAACACCGGCCCGAACTAGGTATCCACACATCACTCCCTTGTGCACTGTTCCGACGATGTTTGGATATCCTTTCACTGCTCTCTTAGCTTACACGCCTATGCAACTCTGACTTTAACTCTTATTTCTTCTGGAGATATCATCTGAAACAAGCAAATCCATTTTTAGCGAAGCATGACGGTGCTACGGGATCTGGTACACATCCTGCACACCCGTATAACCTTGTAAGTATCTGTCCTCCGGTACAACATCAAGGTCGATTCCTCTTATTTGATCAACCATTCGCCGTGTCAAAAATGCAGAGGGGGATGCAAGGAGCACAAGGCCTGCACATCCAAGCAAGTGGTAACATGGACTTGTACATGGAACATCCCAAGCGCAAGCAGAGCTGCAGTGAGCCTGTACAACGAGCTAGCGTAAGTCCCTGCATTTCATTTAATTCGTACTGGCATTCGTGTATGATTTGTGTGCAGTGGCGGATCCACGAATTCAAGTTACCAGGGGCGAACATTTAACTTAAAAAATACGAAGGCACTTGCACTCCGGAAATCAACATAACTTGAGAAATGTGAAGCTACATGCACTTTGAAAACCAGCTAATGATCCAAAGTAGTTCAGATTATAAACACTAAATGATGCAAGCACCAAAAAACACAAAATGCAACATGGTGTACAAGGACTACAAACATGGTCTGTACCTGCTTGAATTATTCGTTCTCTGGCTGAAAATATCGAAGTGTAATTGCACCTATAACCAGTGCGCAAACTGCATATCAATATATCTATCCTGCACAAGTATGCCAATAGTTTCAAACAACAGATTAGAAAAGTATTTATGCTATGTTGTCATGATACGGGGACTTTCTGGTAGATGGCCTCGACGTTTCCTCAAGCTATGAAAATGCACTATAATTTGCTTGTCATCAATGCCTGCAAATCTCTGTCTCTCTCAACATAGCAGATCATCATTAGACACTAAATCCTTCAATGAGCTTGCAAAATGCTTGCATTAGATCCCTCATTAGACACTATATGTTCATCACCAGGAGCATGTAAAATGTTTGCATCAAATCCTTCATTAGCAGTCTGTTCATTAGACACTTCAGGCTCAAGAACAACATGAGCTTGTATGTTTGCACCGGAAACTTGATTAGATACATCAGATTCAGTCAGTTCAGTATTGATTGGGGGAGTTATAAAATAAGTAGAAATTGGTTTCATTTTCTCATAGATTCCCTACATACAAGCAGTTTTACAACACCGTCAGGTTTAACTATTGGCCAGAAATTGAAGAGTTGAATTAGATATAATCAGGGATGTGATGTACCTGCTCGTTGCGCATGCTACTCTTGCAAGCTGCGACTGTCCGTTTGCGCAAGCTCGATGCCATGCCCGTGCTGCCGCCGCTGCCTCCCACGCAGGCTACACCCAGGGTTGGATCTTCATCTTCTTGTCCTTCCGTTCGCTTGAAGCCCGGCGACCGCCCTCCAACGAGGGCGCGAGGAAGTGTTGTGTCGGTCTGTCCAGCGGCGGCTAGGTTAGGAGCGAACCAGACTGGAGGCTGGAGCGAATGAATTGGGATTTTTCCTGCTGTCGATCGATATGGGAGGCGCTCGTTTGGGCCGCGAGCCTGCTATAGGGCCTGCCTTGCACTTATGTTATTGGCCCATCCAAATTGAAACATTTTTCTTCATTTTTTACATTGCCTGCTCGTGCGTTGGGACGAACAAAACTAGCCTGGGCCAACCTGGACGACTCAAACTAGGTGCACACTTTCCAGCCACCTGAGGCGGCCGCCCATACCAGCCCCTATGGTGGCGTCGCCCCTTTTTGCGTGTATGATTGGGTAGTGAAAAATATTCCAGTGGCGCTTTTGATTTACCCACAGAATGGTTGAATTGCTTGTTTCTATGAACTGAGTTCGCCAATAATGTGAAGGATGCCAGTCTTTTCATCCTATTGTAGATTGCTTAGATCTCGATATGCCAAAAGTAATCGCATGAAATATACAGTAAAAGCCAGTGTGATGTGTGTGGCTACAACTAGTCTGACTACACGTCCTCATATAACATATCAAGGACGCACCATCTTACCAGATTAACCATTCGACTTACCAATGCAGTGTGGGAAGAAAGAAGTATTGGGACTGCGTATCCAAGCAATTGATGCCATGGACTCCTTCGTACAACCTTGTAAGCGAAAAAGAAGTTGCAGTGTGCCTGTACAAAGAACTAGCGTAAGTTCAGTTACCTGCTTCTCGGAATTTTAGTTAGCCACTTATTGCAAAATTGTTCAATTACGTTGCTTGGCTTAATTTAGTTTGCTACTGATTACATAATGCCACAGCCTGTTAATCCTATTGTAGACTGCGCCTATCTATGTGTTTGATACTTACTGTTAAGAATTACCTGTTTGCCTTAACTTAAATAGCTACTTGTTTGTTTAACTGCTTTGCTGCTGCAACAACGGGTTACAATGATGTTAATAACTACTTTTCAGCATCCAATTAAAACTCTTTAATTCCTTGTTTGTTTAACTGGTTTGCTGTTATAACTCCCAGTTGAGATGTTTTTTTAACTTCAACTTTTCTGAATCCAATCGGAACTTTAATGGCAAAACAGGTTAGCCCAAGATCAAAGAGCGAGGTCCCCATGGACGTTGCATCATCCCACAGCAGTGGCACCGGCCCAATCGTGCATTATGAATTGCCAACTGCTGATGCTCTAGAGGCTAAACTAGTGGTAGAAAGAGATTCTGCTTCTGCACTTAGAGATGAAGTTGACATGTTGAGGAACCAAACAGCACAATCACAAGCAGTACTCAAGACAACCATTAAATATTTGGTGGATTTCAAAACGAAGCAAGCTGAGACTGACCACATTGTTAAGGTCCTGAAGGAAAAAGGAAATTAAATTCCCACTTGGTAAATCATAGGTGAAATGTTCTTTCCATCGTTGAATAACCTTTGTGTTGTTTGTTCATGTAATCAATCAAACCATTTGTTTTAGAGATCATGTAATAATTGTTTTTTTTGTTTTTTGGTTTGTAATTTTATTTGAGCACAAGTCTGTATTAATTGATAAGACTCGGAGACATTTCATTTGGATTGCTGTGCCAGACCTACAAATATGCCAATCGGGCTGAATGTGCATTCAGCAATAATAGTAGTATAGATGGACCATAAGTGGCACGCATCGGAAAGGGCCAAGATGCTGGCTAAAAAAGGATGCTGTTGTAGCAAAAAAAAGTACAGCGGCCTGGCTTATGTATGTTAGTTGATATTATTGATCCATATACTCTATAAGTGTTTATATGTCTGTTAGTTCTGTACATTCTTGGTTGATTGACTCGGTATTTGAATCTTGATACATCGCTTGTGTACATATCTAAATGGGAGTACACATTATGCTGCGTGTGACATTTGAGTTGGACATGAAGTGTTCCAAATATTCGAATTCACCTTAAACTGGATTCTAGCTTCTGAATTTGAGTATCGGCATTTGTAAACCATATTCATATATGACAGTGGAATACATCTTTGTCGTCCTTTTGAAGATATATAAAAACACATAGAATGATTTATAAAGATTCATATAGGAATACAAAATGGATTCGAATTTAGTTGCCAGGGTAAACGTGGATGCTTATTGTCCCAAAATTCGAAAGAAGCGGCAAAATGTCCACTCCCACGTCGGCTGCCCGAAGCCAAGTGTTTGGGAGATGGAAATTACTGTCTACCCATTACACGGACAATCCATCGGCCCGATTTCCACTGCTCTAAATAGGGGTAGGTTAGTAACTTCAATTAGACGTGACACGACCGCCTCTGAGCCCATTCCGACACGGTGGGCGTCAAACATGGGCGGCAAAACACATTTGATTCAAGCTCGTCCGAAAGACCTCTGTTTCTCCCTCCATTCCCCATTCATACACGGTGGGCGGCAAAACAAACTCGACTCGGCCGAAATCGATGTAGGCAAATATTTTCAATAGGGGCAGGTTTGTAACTTCACTCAGACGTGACACAACCGCCCTACCTGTCAGCCCCGTTCATACACCGTGGGCGCCAACCATGGGCGCCAACCACCCTCTCCTCGCCCGAAATCGCTCTGGGCAAATATTGGCGAGATGCGAGATTACCGTCCTATCCCCAACCGACGAGACGTCCAAATTTTAAACGGGGGCTAAGTTCGTAACTTTCCCATATTTCAGACAGGCGCGTCCCAAAAACATGGTTCCCCGTACCTCTCCCTCCATTTTCCCATTCATACACCGTCCGCGCTAGAACACCCATCCCCACACCAGCCTCCGTCCGCCACCCCATCCATCGCCGCCGTCCTCCACCACATCCATCGCCACCGTCCTCCACCATGCCGGAGCGCCTACCAAGACCGCGTCGTCCACTGCTAGAGATGGACGTTTCTCATCCACGGCGACGGACCAATAGCCTTGCATCGCGTCCTCTCGCTTCATCGGCGCCGTCGTCCTCTTTGCCGGGGCCGCTCACACGACCTTCTCTTCCACCGCAACGGGACTTATCCCCCGATGCACCCGTCTACCGTCGCAGATCTGCTTCAACGCCACCGACAGCCATCGCACCCCCGATGCCTACACGGCGCCGCAAGAGAGGTGGTACTTCATATCTCCTCAACTTTTTGATCTCAACCAGAAAATAGATCTTAACTTGGTTACTCTACTTTCTTTTCAGCTCTTAGAATTTAGTTCTTAGTTCGAAGCAAACAATGGATGCTAAATATCATTTCTCCAGTTTGCAGCTTCAAATCTGCCATGGCACAGCCATAATACGGTTTAATTGATCATGCTTAGGGTTTAATTGATCATGTTGGTTCCGTGGTGGTTTCTTTAATAGAAATCGGAGGGGAAACCCTCTTTTGCTAAAAAAATATGCTTAGAGTTTCCCCCTTTTATGATCACTATACGATCAGAATACGTGCTTCGTGTCATAATAACACTGCTCCACCCATCAAGCTAAACAAGCTTAGTTGTTCAAATACGAATCTGATATTATTAAAACAGAGTCGTTTAATTGGTCAGCTAAATGTTCCTAAATTAGTTTCGAAAATGCATGTTCGCCGCTCGGGTGTGTATCTCTACAGGGTGCCCATGGTGGGCCGGCCCACCCTGGGATTTTGGGTCGTCCCAGGCCCCGATTCCCCTCTGTTCTGCTGCGCGCTTCCGATCTCTACTCGCCCCCAGCCGCCTGCCTCGCCGGCGACTTGCCGTCCCCGGACGGCATGACTCTAGGAGGAGACGCCGGACTAACAGGAGGTCAGGAGCCGCTCGCCCAACAGCGTCACCGCTGCCCGGGCGCGCCGCCGTGCCTACCTTCCCAGTCTGTTCAGGGCTCAGGCGTGCAGCACCCACCAAGCCAACCCGATTTATCCTGAGATACGTCCTCAACACTCAGCAGCCACTCCTCATCACCCATTTTCTAATTGATTCATTACTCATTAGGCAGGACTGTCATTAGGGTTTGTTGTGTGCTCAGTGCTACCTACACTTAATGGTTCAGATGTATTTCGGTAATCTTTAGTACCTCTAAAGTTCACAGGGTTTTCAAAATTCCGGCCCTCGGAACAGACACTAGTCATTTTGGATTGTTGGTCGTAGTGACATTGACCCAGATTACTACTGCAAGCCAGGTTTGTTGACAATTTTACTTGTCTTTCTTACTCATTCGATATAATATCCAATTATTCACGTCGATTAGTTGCAAACAATAAGTGCTAGACAAACTTCTTCATTCAGATTTTGGACGGTCTCTTACTGCAGTTACAATTCTGCATACTTGTCCTAGTAAGCTCACAAGTAAATGATTGATTCACTACATCTATGCTTGCCTTGTCATATTTGTTGTCAATATTCTTTTAGGGTGGACCACCCTGTTTCTAAATACTGGAACCGTAGACATGAGTGAATAGTATTTCTCTATGTGATCTCTTCCATCATGTGTGGGCAACGAACACTGCATTGTATAGAAAGAAAGTGTCATTTCCAGCTTTTACATAGGTTTCGATCTTTTACATGGAATACAATCTGCCTACTTGCTTTGTGTCGCACTACCAACACTCCACCCTTGAAGCTAAACATTATGCCACTCATAATTCCTTAGTTTATTTGTTCAAATACGAATTTCATATGATTCTAATGTTCCTACTTCAGTTTTGAAATGTGTGTCTGCCTGTTATAGAGACATAAGGGGTTTGTATTTCTGTGTGTGGTCTGGTCAGCACGGTTGGGGGTGAACTTTGCATATGCAGGGGTTTATAGGGAGACACTCTTCGAGTTGAATCCGCAATGCATTCCATAGATAATCTGACTACTTTTTATGTTTTCATGAATCTCAGATTCTGAACAGCATCATAATGATTATGAGCTTGCGCGCATGAAAAGAATAAAGCAGAACAATGCCATGGCTGTCAAACTTGGCATTAAGGGACTGAAATCAAGTCTGGATGCAATGCAATGCAAACGCTCTCCACCTACAGATTCATGCTCAGAATATGATCCTAACAGTGATTCTGAGCTAGAGGGAGACCTAAGTCAATGTAGCTCCCTAGTGGAGGAGTCAGAGGAAGATGCCCTATCTTATTCACCCATCAAGGTGCTTGCTCTAACTTTCCAAGGTTACATTGGTCGCACATATCTTGCAACTGATGCTTTGCATTGCTTCTACTTTGTTGAACTGCCATTAGCTTAGTTTACACATCGTGTATGTGAATACGCCCTGCCTATCCATTTTCAGTACATATTCCATCTGTCATCATACCATATTTATCCATTCAAATGTTGTTCTTGTGTATCAGACGTTCAAAAGGAAGAGGGCGATTGCTGATCGTGGAGGAGCACAAGCAAAGTATTTGGAAAAGGTAGTGGCACCTGATAAATCAAATAGCCCATTAGGTGTAGTTGCAATATCACCTGACCCACAAAACACCCCAACTCTAGCAGACTCTAGCCCTACTACACTGGTCATTTCTGATGCCCCAACTCAGCAGACCCCAACTGCAGCAAACAGTATGATTATGCCAGTTGACATAGCACCAGCTCTACGACGCAAAACCCCCATTCCAGCAAAGAGTACACCAAATCCAGTTGCCAAATCCCTTTTCGAACCAGAGAGAGCCCCAATTGCAGCAAATAGGACCCCTGTTCCATTTCTTCCCAGTTTAGAAGACGAAGCTTATATTGTTGTCAGGAACTTTGTGTGCATCTTTCCTTCATGGAAAGATTATACCGCAGACACAGAACAATTTCCAGTCTTCCTCCGCAACTTACGCGTAAGTAATGTACTAATGTTATTCATGGTCATTACTGCATATGTTTCTGCTGACAGAAGACACAAGATTTCATTCTTTTAAATAGGCTAGGAGCAAACTGGATTGTGATGACGAGCAAGGGTTGGTTGCGCTTTTCAAGCACTCGTTGATGAAGTATCGTTCCTACCTGAGGCAAGCGCACTTCAATGGCAAGCCTCTGAACGAAATTTCTATAAAGTCTCCGGTGCTACATTTATCCGATGGTGACTAGAATAATCTTGTTACACATTGGTCTCGGCTGCAGCGTAAGGTACT
Organism: Triticum aestivum; assembly: GCF_018294505.1. Taxonomy (NCBI): domain Eukaryota; kingdom Viridiplantae; phylum Streptophyta; class Magnoliopsida; order Poales; family Poaceae; genus Triticum; species Triticum aestivum. The sequence goes on along the minus strand of NC_057801.1, from coordinate 447,122,388 downwards.
GTCTATGATATCACATCACAATTTGAACTACATTTCTGCATTTGCCTTAATGTCTCACTTGTATGAAAACTATTAGCAGAAGAACATTCGTTCTCAAGGGACCACAGAATCTCGCAACTATACTGCACACTGCATTGCTCTTGTGAGTACCTCTTGCCTTGTATGACCATACTTACTTTCATAGTTGTTTGATTATGTAGCATCACTGCACATGTTAGCCTCGTAATCGTCCATTTGGTGGACATTATAAGATCCATATGGGCTCTTACATAAATTTAGAATCAACCCAATGCTTTTGAAGAGGTTTAGCTCTGCAGTCCTCTTGTAAGGACTGAACATGGTCTATCATTGTACTTACATTAACAGCTACTCCCTCCGTCCCATAATATAAGAATGTTTTGTACAGTACACCAGTGTTCAAAACACTCTTGTATTATGGGAAGAGGGATTGGTTCATTTGTAGCATTCTGCATCTTATCTCCCTCGCCCACCATTTACTAAAAAAGATCAGATCTATATTTAATCTTACTAACAAGTAGAATACACAGACAATGCCAGTGCAGAAGTGTAGCCCATTGCTCTTGTCAGTACATTTTGTCCTGTAACGCTTGTACTTCCAGGGATTGGTAGTTGATTATGTAGCATCAATCTGCATCTTATCTTCATTATCCTCTATCCCTTCCAGTATTATCATATCTATAATTACTCTCTACAAAATGTAGAGTACAGGCAATGCTTATGAAGAAGATTCTGTGCTGAAATTCTTGAGTTATCCTTCCCTTGACATGGAGAAGGGCATTATAAAGCCGGTGTTAACTGTTAATGTAAGTCAGTCCTTCTAAAGCCTTTATCCTCAACTGTTGTTTAATTTGCTCATACTCACTATCGTTTACTGCTGTTTAGTTTGCTGTTTCTACCAAAATGCATGTTCGCAAGAACCGTAAGTTCTAAGTTTTACTTGTAAAACCAAATTCCTTATTCATACCATGCACATTACTTAATACTCCCTATATGTATGCTTGTTTTTGTGGATCTATAATCCAGTGTGTGGTGAAGCAGCCCATGTTTGCACCTTGTCATCTCCTGTTTTATCTTACTGATGTGGCTGATGATATGAACAACATGCCATGCACATTAACCAAAATAGATACAATGATTTTCTTTGCCCTTCATCTATGCTTGTTATGTTGACATGGTAATCCAGTAGTGTGGTGAAGCTCTCCGCATTATGAACAATGCCAAATTATGCTATTGATATTTTGAACTTACTCTTTATTTTCTAATTTGAAATTGGATGGAATTGACAGCACAGTTATCATCTTTGTTTATACACGTGCAAAACATGTCATCTCTCTGCTTTGTTTCAGGGTGATATGCCTGATGGCATGCACAAGTCTGCTGAAGGCTGTGAGACAAACCCAACATATATTGCAGCAAAGAAGGCAAAACATCTTGAAGATAGTGAGACAACCCCAAAGTCTTGTCTTGATGCAGTGTTCAAGTTACTTGAGACTAACAGTCAGACAAGCTCACAGAATTCGTTGTCTGAATCAGTTCGACTTCTTCAGTCCCAAGTTCTAGCAGAAAGGCATTCTGCAACTCAACTTCGACTTGAAGTCCTATCTCTAATAAAGATTGCGGAGAACACCAATGAGAACCTCATCGCTAAACAACTACACCTGGAAGCTATGACCGACATGCTAGGCCGGTCTCATAGCCTTACTCAGCAGCTTGTGCAGCAGTTCCCCCGCACGGCTAACCTTTCTTGAACTGTCTTGGAAGTGGTCTCGGTTCAGTATTATTTTGTTACGCTGCAATGGTGCCCAGTTTTTGTAATCTGCTTCTTCGTTGCGCTTTATGATCACTGGTGGCGAACTTCGATGCCCAGTGGATGTAATATACCTTAAATCCTTTATTGTACAGTGTAGGTTTATTCTTAGTTACTATGCCATAATTTCTTTATTGTATAGAGTAGGTTTGTTCTTAATTCCTACTAGTTACTGCCATCATTCGCTATCTGAAAAAAATCAGATGTAGTCGACCGGGCCGAAACATTCGACTCTAACGGGCCTTGTTTTTAGTGGGCCACAATTGGGCTGGCCCGTGTCTTTCTTGGGCCCGAATGATTGGGGCCTTCACACATTGCGCCAGGCCCAAACTTACACTGGCCTATATTTTAGTTGGGCCTTTTGTCGACACAACGCTTAGTTTGGCCCAGGTAGCATTGGGCCATTAACAGGCTGAATATTGTACTGGCGTGTTACGGCCGAGATGAAACCACAGGCCTTTAGCAGGCCAAAATGCATGTTGGGCCTCAATTTTCACTAGTGGTCGACGGGCCTTTAGTAGGCCAAAATGTAGACCGAGCCTTTTTGGGCCCAGTTAGCTCACGAGCCGTTACCAGGCCGAAACATATCCCGGGCCTTAGTTGGCCCACTGATACCATGGGCCTTTAAGAGGCCGAAAGCTTAGTACAGGCATCAACAGGCCGAATTACGCGGCAGGCCTTTAACACGCCCAAAGTCACATTGGGCTTAACTGTTGCCACCTTTAGCACGGACCGTTAGTGGGCCCGATGTCCCGTCGGACCATATATGGCCCATGGGCAGCACGGGCCATTCCCAGGCCGAAAGTCACACTGGGCTGAAATGGGCCCATGTCTACATCAGGCCTCTAACAGGCCGAAAGTCACTAGGCTATAGTTGGGCCCAAATATTCGGCGAACAATTAACGGGCCAGATCTGGCTTCGGGCCGCAAATGGGCCCAAATATTGGGCGAACAATTAACGGGCCAGATCTGGCTTCGGGCCGTAAATGGGCCCAAATATTGGGCGAACAATTAACGGGCCAGATCTGGCTTCGGGCCGTAAATGGGCCTTTATTAAGTAGGCCATTATTGGGCTGGCCCACTAGTACCTGATTAAGTACTATGGGCCTTTGACTGGGCCGGCCTTTTTAACCTATATGGGCCTCTGTTGGGCCCAGCCACGTGTCGACGTATCATAGCCATGTCTCCTCCAATGGACGGGTGACATCTGGCCCACTGACGAGCTGACATGTGTTCCCTTCGGCCAATCAAAATTTTACACGTGGAAATTTCACATTGGTCAGGGCTGTTAATGGGTTATCGGATCCAAAATCCGACTCGATAGCTTAACGGCGTTCCGTTACGGTGGATGCCACGTGTCAGTCACCCTTGACGAAAGCACTTCTGTGACGCGCGATTTATCGTCATGGAAGTGGACACTTCCGTGATGATAATTTTGGTAATGTCATGGAACACTTCTATGACATCACAAGTATGACTATCTTGATTCTTTCATAAAATCGTCATGGATATACATGCATGACAAAAAACGCAACCTACTGTGACAAGCACGTATCATCACGGAAGTGTATTTTTTTTGTAGTGATATATCGTCGAAGAAGTTTATCGTTCCAGAGCTATGAAGATCAATAATGCCGAGGGCACTAATCTAAGAGTGGTTAATGGGAAAAAAGTTGAACACTATATCTCAGGTACACCCGTTAATGTTGAAACTAATATATTCAACTATGACACCGGACGGACCAATAAGAGATACCTCTGGAACACCCCAGAACCCTGAAAATGAATAGGTATGGAACATGGTAAATAAACCGACTCAAAAAATTCCATAAAATTTATTTCTGTCTGTTTTGGAATATTAGAAAAAATACAAAAATAAGAACAAGCCGAGGGGACCCACAAGGAGGTCACGATGCAACAGGGTGCGCCGGGTTGCCTTGTGGGCCCCTCGTGTGCCTTCCCGACTCCGTTTTCTTCCCGAATACTTGTTTTCCAAGACAAAAAATCATTATACATACTCTCGTATGTTTTGCCCACCGTACCGCAAGTTTCTCCCATGTTCTTGTTTTGGGCTATTTTTCTAGCAGATCGGGTGTCATGCCATCGCAAGATTCAGATGGAGAGAGCAATGCCTCGCATTATGTTGCCAATCCAATGGTCTATGACGATATTGACCCTTATGGGTGGTCCACTGCTACTTGTGAGCTGCGTTGGGATTTCCCCGAAAAGGAGGGGATGCTGCAGTACAGTAGAGATAAGTATTTCCCTCATTTATGAAACCAAGGTTATCAATCCAGTAGGAGAATGACGGAACAACTCGTTAACAACACCTGCACACAAAATAACAAATCCTTGCACCCAACGTGAACAAGGGGTCGTCAATCCCTTGGCGGATAGTTGCAAGATTAAATTGTATGGTGATAGATAGATAGATCAAACAAAAATACAAAATAAAATAAATAAAGTAAAATTGCATCAAGGTATTTTTAGGATTTTAATATGTGATAAAGGTAGACCCGGGGGCCATAGTTTTCACTAGAGGCTTCTCTCTTTAAAATAGCATACGGTGGGTAAACAAATTACTGTTGGGCAATTGATAGAAAATCAAATAATCATGATGATATCCAAGGCAATGATCATGTATATAGGCATCACATCCGAGATAAGTAGACCGACTCTTGCCTGCATCTACTACTATTACTCCACACATTGACCACTATCCAACATGCATCTAGAGTACTAAGTTAATAAAGAACGTAGTAACACCTTAAGTAAGATGACATGATGTAGACAAATTAAACTCACGCATGAATAAACCCCATATTTTTTATCCTTAATAGGAACAATACAATACTTGTCACGTCCCCTTCTATCACTGGGATTGAGCACCGCATGATCGAACCCATTACAAAGCACCTCCCCCCTTTACAAGATAAATCAATCTAGTTGGCCAAACCATATCAATAGATCAGAGAGAAATACGAAGCTATAATAATCATGCATAAAATAGTTCAGAGTAAACTCAAATAATATTCATGGATAATCTGATCGTAAACTCACAATTCATCGGATCCCAACAAACACACCGCAAAAAGTAATCATTACATCAAATAGAGAGAATAAGCCATCTAGCTACTAACTATGGACCCGTAGGTCTGTGGTAAACTACTCACACATCACCGGAAGGGCAACAAGGTTGATGTAGAGCCCCTCCGTGATTGATTCCCTCTCTGACAGTGCCGAAAAAGGCGTCTATATGATATCTCTCGAGAATAGGAACTTGCAGCGACGAAAAAAGTATTTCGGGGACTCCTCTGTTGGTTTCCCGATTTTAGAGAATTTATAGAAGCGAGTTAGGTCAGACGGAGCCATGTGGGCCCCATGAGCCACCAAGGCACGCCCTACCCCCCTGGGCATGCCCTGGTGCCTCGTGGGCCACTGTTCCATCTTCTCGTCCCCTCCCAAAGCTTCCACGGTCTCTTATGCCCGGAAAAAAAATCTCCAAAAAGTTTCGTGGCATTTGGACTTCATTTGGTACTGATATCCTGAAAAACAAAAAAAAGCAACAAACAACAACTGGCACTGGGCACTAAGTTAATAGCTTAGTCCCCCAAAATGATATATAATTGCTTGTAAGTGTATATAAGACATCCAAAATTTGTACAAATACCATGGAATGATCAAAAATTATAGATATGTTGGAGACGTATCAAGCATCCCCAAGCTTAATTCCTACTCGTCCTCGAGTATGTAAATGATGAAATAAGAATTTTTTATGTGGAATGCTACCTATCATATTCATCATATAGTCTTTTCTTTTGTGGCATGGACATTTGAACTTGAATGATTCAAAGCAATAGTCTATAGTTTGACATGAAGACATGAATACTCAAGCGTACTAACAAGCAACCATGTCTTTCAAAATATCAATGCTAAATAAAGTTATCCTTAGCCCATTATGCTCAATCATTGGTCCATTCATGAAACACACTCAATATTAGCTACACCCAATGCACAAGTATGACAATAGTGCTCTCTAGTTGGTGCTTTGCAAGAGAAGATGGAGACTCAAAATAAAAATAAAAATTGCATAAAAGTAAATAGATAGGCCCTTTGTGAGGGAAGCAGAGATTTGCAGAGGTGCCAGAGCTCAAGGCTTAAATTAGAGAGATAAAATTATTTTGAGAGGCATGCTTTTTCCTGTCAACAAAAATGACCGAGAATTCCCAATATCTTCCATGCTAGACACATTATAGGCGGTTGCCAAACAGAAAATAAAGTTTATTTCCTTTCCACCATTCTTTCACAATCCATGGCTAGCCGTATCCACGGGTGCCTTTCGTACCAACACTTTCTAAGGAATTTATTACTATCATCATATTATTATATTTTCATTTCAGGACTGGGCATCCCTATTACCTACCACTTTCTCATGCAATGACAAGTGAATAAACACTCATCACGAGAATAAAACACCTAGCATGGAAAATATTGGCCACCCCCTACCCCTTCATGAGCGGTACGGGCACACAAAACAGAAAATTATTTTTAAAAATTAGAGTTGGCACATGCAAATTTACTTGGAACGGCATGGAAATACCACATATAGGTAGGTATGGTGGACTCATTTGGCACAACTTTGGGTTTGAGGAATTGTATGCACAAGCAGCATTCCCAGTTAGTACAAATGAAGGATAGCAAATAGATTAAGAAGCAACGAACCAAAAAGCAAAAATGGTCATAAACATGCATTGAACATAACTAACACTGAATAGTGCACCATAAGTAGGAACAATAATTTCGTTGCATAACTATTGACTTTACGTGCATGCATAGGGAATCACAAACCTTAACACAAATATTCTTACTAAACCACAATTACTCACTAACATGACTCACATATTATCACTCCATATCGCAAAACTATTGCAATGAATCAAACTTATCTTATCCAATGATCTTTCATGAAAGTTTTTATTATATCCCTCTTGAATATTCATCACTTTGGGACCAAATCCATATATTGTGCAAATTACCATTACTATTATCAACTCTCAAAAATATATAAGTGAAGCATGAGAGTGCAAATATTTCTTCAAAATTTAATCACTACTGCGCTAAAAAAGATATAAGTGAAGCACTAGAGCAGCTGCCTATCTCAAAATATGTAAGTGAAGTACATAGAGTATTCTAACAAATCATGATAAATGTGTGCCTCTCTCAAATAGGTGTGTCCAGCAAAGATGATTTTGACAAACTAAACAGCAAACAAAGCAAAGACTCATATAATACACGACGCTCCAAGCAAAACTCTTAATATGTGACGAATAAAAATATAGCTCCAAGTAAAATTAGCGATGGTCGGCAGAAGAAAGAGGGGATGCCTTCTAGGGCATCCCCATGCTTAGTTGCTTGGGAGTCCTTGAATATTACCTTGGGGTGCCTCGGGAATCCCCAAGCTTAGGCTCTTGCACTCCTTAAAGGGCTTCCTTTCCTGTCTGGACTTAGGTCCGGCGAACCACGTGTTGAGTGCAACGTCTTCCGTATCGCTTCCACCATTTTTGTATCGACACTTTTTTTATTGTGCTTGGGTTTTCCATTGGTGTCGCATGTTTCCGAGGTGCCTGCCTCATCGTTGTGAGTACTATGGGCAAGCCAACTGTCCTCTCCCACACAAAAGCAAGTCATAAGTGAGGTGAGGGCTGTCATAGTCGTCGGCTTATCTTGGCCGAGCTAGCGGGCCAACCACTCATCTCAGATGTTGTTCTTAAACACGGCGACGGCCTCTTCATCGAAGCAGTCTATGATCTGGTTCTTCTTGGTGAGGAACCTGTTCTAGAACTTTGGGGCTGATTCACCTGGCTACTGGGTGTCACGGCTAAGGTCATCAGTGTTCGAAGGTTGGACGTACGTGTCCTGAAAGTTTGCTCGAAAAGCATCCTCTAGGGCCTCCTAGCTGCCGGTAGAATGAGGAGGCAGGCTGTTAAGCCAATGCCTAGTCATCCCATTTAGTTTGAGAGGCAAATATTAATGGCATGGAGATCATCTCCATTGCTGCTAGGTTGGTGGTGCCATCATATGATTCTATATTGATGGGCTTAAATCCTTCAGGGAATTGATGTTCCATTACCCTGTCTGTGAAACATGTCGGGTGGGATGGACCTCAGAACTAAGGAGCATCTCGTCAGAGGTCGGGAGAGAGCCGTGATTAGGCCTGGTCTCATGCACCGTTCCTGTCCATCCAGGCTTCATGGCCGTCGAGCCTAGCGGGCGCACGTCCTCTTGATCCGTAGATGGACCGAGGAGGTGCCCTATTTGCCTCGATGCGATGTTGAATGTCATGAGGATCTAGGTAATCCATGGGGTCCTTGCCATAACGGCGTAGAGGTGGCCGGTCATTGAGGTTTTCCTGCATTGGCCTGTCCCGGCCTCTAGGGGGTCTGTCATGGTCATCAGGGAGTTCCTCATGAAACTCCGACAGGAGACGCCTGCGTGGGTATGATTTTAGTGCGCTACGGCTCCGGTCTTCCTTGTCTTGTTCGCCGAAGAGCACTCCGACCCACTTTTTATTGAGTGCATCGGTGTTAGCTTGCAACAACTGCTACTTGCGTTTCATGCTCCGAGCCATCGCAATGAGGCAGCCGAAAGTTCTCCTGTTTGAAAGGGTCCTCGGGGATGATGAAGTCCTCGGTTCCGAGGCTTTCATCCTCCTCGAATTCTGGCATGTAGTTGTCATTGGCCCCTTCAAAGAGGTCGTCGGGATCTAAGTCCTCAATATGTCCTTCGGGTGTGCCTTTCCGCACTAGAGAAGCTTGATGGTATCCCTCGGGGTTGTCAGCATCACCGTCTTCTGCTTCACCGTTATCGGTGGTTGCATTATTGCCACTAGGTTCCCCAGTTTTGCCTTTTCTGCGTCTTCGCCGATGTCTTGGAGGGGAATTGGGGGTGTCCACCATGTAGACATCATAAGTAGATGTAGGAGTCCACCTGTCGGTGTTTACTAGAGGCGAGGTATCTTCTGTGGGGCCATCAACATCTTCATCCATGTCCATGGCCTTGCTGTAGTCTAGTGCGTCGGTTAAATCATCGACCGTGGCGACTAGGTGGGTGGCGGGTGGCATGTAAATTTCCCGATCGTTGGCTTTAAGTCTAAGCTGATCGTAAACCAAAGTCTTGTTGTCCAAGATGGACATACTCTGGATACAATCAAGCATCTCATTGAGGTGAGATAGCTCTTTGGGGTTCATCGCTGGGTTGTAAGTGGGGCTAACTCGAAGTATGCCTGATGTATAACTTGACATGTCTTCGGCACGAAGGGGATCAGGGAGTGGTTCCAGATTCGGTGCCGAGGTCAGTTCTAACCCTGACATAGTTTCACAGGTGGGAGCCGGATCTATGTCCATACTAAAGATTGGAAGGAGACTCGCCGGGGCAGTTATGGGGGTCTCTGCGGGCGTCGCGATGGAGATCGGTCCCGGAGTTGAGCCTTCGGAGCTGGATGAGTTCTTAGTTCGATATAGGGCCAATCCCGACAGGATGAGTTCACCATGGGAATCTGTGGTGTACTCAAGGCCATCGAAGGTCATGATCCGACCTGGGGTGTACTTCTTGATAGAGGCCAGATGACCCATTGGGTCGGCACAGAAGACCATACTACCGAACACAAAGAGCTGGCCGAGGCATAAATGCTCCCATGGATGTTGGTGTTGATCTAGGAGCAAGGCGACGGTAGAGATCTTGGAGTATACGTCAAGTCTTCGGTGGAGGTATTCTTGATCACGCCTCCTGTGTAGGCCTCCAGAGCCCATCTTGACCACAAATGAGGGTCCATCAGCCCAACCCGAGGCGAATGGGCCAACTAGGTTAGGATCCCCTAATCCAGGACACCGCCAGTAGCCCCCGAACCGGTCTTCTACACCAAGGACGACCTTTCTAACGATAGCAACCTCAGATCCGGAGTCCTAGGCTTGACAAACGAGTTCCTTGTAATTTTTGGTCCCCTTCAAAGGAGCGACCCAGCCGAAGCTCAACTGAACCTGTATCCCTTGCCCGAAGAGATCGAATGACTTAGCATTAATGGCCAAGCATCTCAGTGTGAATGGTTGCAGTCAGTCTGATAACTTTATCAAAATGGTTCACCCCACGATAGGTCGAGTAGTTACTGCTTCCCTTAAATTGCAGCCCGAGGCAGCCTTTTACTGGCACATCCCATCGAGGTGGAGATCGTGCCTGTTTCTCAGGTATATCATCAATATTTGGTTTCCCCCCATATGCTTAATGACATATTTCGTGGGAGTGGCATTTTTATCGGCGCAACAAAGGACTCTTGGCCTTTCAAAAGCCTGTAAGAGCAAAAGAGAGGGCAGCACAACCTACCATGCTCCCATTCTCCCCATCTAATGCTTCGTCTAGCTCCAGCGCCCAGATCCGACCCCACACCCCTTTTTTCCTTAGCGAGTCCATCCTCCTCTTCACTAGCCATGGCCGACACCCTCAAGGGGCACTGGGGGATTCCATTGTGACGTATGGCACCATCCTGGAGCTGCGCGGTGTCGGGTATCTGACCGCCGACATCACCGCTCGTGCTCCAGCCGCTGGCCAGGAGTGCCCACTCCCAATGCTGGGGAGCAGGTAGTCTTTGTCCCCCACCTCATCCAAGGGTTAGGGTTCCCACTGCACCCCTTTGTGCGTGGGTTAATGTTCTACTATGGGCTCAACTTCGACCACGTGGCCCCAAACTCCATTCTCCAGTGCGGTGTCAAAACTGGGAGACCTCAGGGTAGGGGGTCCCGAGCTATGGATCTCGAATCAAGGGTAACAGGAATGAAGGAGATCATGTTAACCTAGGTTCAAGCCCTCTTGATGGAGGTAAAACCCTACGTCATCCTCTTGTTTATACAAAGATGTATCAAGTATAAAGTTGATCTACCTCGAGATCGTAATATGTGGTCTAACTCTAGGGCTAGGTGAATGCTTTTGTGTTGATGTCTCCTCTACGGGCTAAACCCTATGGCTTATGTACATGCTAGGAAGGGTATCTAGGGTTGCAAGGTCAGTATATAGGAGCAAGGCAGCGATAGAGATCTTGGAGTATACGTCAAGTCTTCGGTGGAGTTAGTCTTGATCACGCCTCCCTGTGTATGACCTCTGGATCCCATCTTGACCATGAGTGAGGGTCCATCGACCCAACCCCAGGATAATGGGCCGACTAGGTTAGGACCCCTGATAACCCACAACTATAGTGGATCGCAATAGTTTTCGACGGTAGAGTATTCAACCCAAATTTATTGATTCAACACAAGGGGAGCCAAAGAATATTTGCAAGTCTTAGCAATTCAACCACATCTAGAGACTTAATATCTGCAGCAGAGTGATCAGTAGCACAGTAGTATGGTAATTTGATGGAAGCATAAATAATAGTAACAGTAACAGTAGCAGCAATAGTTTTGTAGCAATTGTGAGAGTAGTAGCCGCAATAGTAACTTAGGAAGAAACAATATCTGAAAAGCTCATAGGCATTGGATCAGTGATAATGTTGGATAATGTTCATCATATAACAGTCATAACCTAGGGCGACGCAGAACTATCTCCAATCCATCAATGTAATGTAGGCATGTATTCCGTATATAAACATACGTGCTTATAATAAGAACTTGCATGACATCTTTTGTCCTACCCTCCCATGGCAGTGGGGTCCATAATGAAACTAAGGGATATTAAGGCCTCCTTTTAATAGAGAACCGAAACAAAGCATTAACACATAGTGAATACATGAGCTCCTCAAACTACGAAAATCACCATAAATAATCCTAATTATTGTCACCTCGGGGTATGCGGATTGGTGGTGTGGAGCCGGCAATCTATGGGGCAATGCTGCCCCTTTCCTGGTTCGATGAGGGGGATGCACACGACGCAAAGAGCAAAGACAACAAGGGACGCATGCGGTTTTTACCCAGTTCGGGCCTTTGAAAAGCATAAAACCCTACTCTAGCTTTGGTGTATTGATGGGTGTGTGTAAAGGTACACAAAGCGCTCTCCTCCAGCAAGTCGCAAGGGGAGGACAACTGCATCAATACGTATGCATGTGGTTGCAAAGGGTTCAAACCCCTGTAAAGGCTGGCTTGGCCCTCCTTTTATCGTTCAAGGGGTTACCATAGTGGCAAAAATGTAAGTTTCGTTTATGTAAGTTTCGTTGGTCTTCTTGATGCGCTCTTTGATCTCACGAAGAGCTACTTCTCGAGCTTGAGTTGGTCCCCACCAAAGCCCCTTGCCAGGAATGCTGCCATCGTCCGTGCATAAGTCTGGGGCACTAAGGGCTCCATTCTTAGTGCACTGACAGGAGCCCCCGGGCCTGGGCCACACGCGCATCTGAGGCGTCGTTGGGTTATGCCCAAAAACATGGACGAACACATGTGGTGAGAAACAACTGTTATAATCTTCTGCTGTAATATGGAATCATGACGATCCTTGATAACCCACAAGTATACGGGATAGTTGTAGCCTCTTTTGATAAGTAAGAGTGTCGAACCCAACGAGGAGCTAAAGGTAGAACAAATATTCTCTCAAGTCCTATCTGCCACTGATACGACTCTACGCACGCTTAGTGTTCGCCTTACCTAGAACAAGTATGAAACTAGAAGTACTTTGAAGGTGTGATAGGATAGGTTTGCAAAATAATAAAGAACACATAAATAAAAAGTAGGGGCTGTTTAAATAAAGATGCAATAAAGTAAATATAGCGAGTGTGGAAAAGTGGTGGTAGGAGTTGTGGAATTGTCCCTAAGCAATTGACAACATTACTAGACCGGTAATCACTATTGCAATTCTATTTGAGGGAGAGGCATAAGCTAACATACTTTATCTACTTGGATCATATGCACTTATGATTGGAACTCTAGCAAGCATCCGCAACTACTAAAGATTCATTAAGGTAAAATCTAACCATAGCATTAAAGTATCAAGTCCTCTTTATCCCATACGCAATAATCCCCTTACTCGGGTTTGTGTTTTAGTCACTCATGCAACCCATTATAAGCGAATCATGAACGCATTGCAACACCCTACAGCGGGAATCCCTCACGCTTTCACGACAAAGAGGGCACCATAGGACAGCACCAGTAATAAAACATGCAAATCAAACCAATCATAGCAATTCATCAATCACCGATAGGACAACGGAAATCTACTCAGACATCATAGGATGGCAACACATCATTGGATAAAAATATGAAGCATAAAGCACCATGTTCAAGTAGAGGGTACAGAGGGTTACGGGAGAGTGGACCGCTGTAGATAGAAGGGGGAAGGTGATGGAGATGTTGGTGAAGATGATGGAGGTGTTGGTGAAGATCGCAGTGATGATGATGGCCCCCGGCAACACTCCGGCGCCACCGGAAGCAAGGGGGAGAGAGCCCCCTTATTCTTCTTCTTCCTTGACCTTCTCCCTAGATGGGAGAAGGGTTTACCCTCTGGTCCTTGGCTCCCATGGCTTGGGAGGGACGAGAGCCCCTCCGGGATTGGATCTATCTCTCTGTTTCTGCGTTCTCAGATTCTGCCCCTTTACCGTTTCTTTTATATCCGGAGATCCGTAACTCCGATTGGGGTGAATCTTTCGCCCAGATCTTTCTCATAAAATTAGCTTTCTTGCGGCAAAAGAAGAGCGTCAACAGCCTTACGGGGGCCCCAGGAGAGTCCAGGGCGTGCCTGCCTCCCTGGGACGCGCCCCCTATCTCCTGGCCCCCTCGGGCACCGTCTCACGTTGATTCTTCCTCCCAAAAATCACAAATATTCCAAAATAATTCTCCGTCCGTTTTTATCCTGTTTGCACTCTGTTTGATATAGGGTTTCTGTGAAACAAAAAATATGCAACAGACAGGAACTGGCACTGGGCACTAGATCAATATGTTAGTCCCAAAAAATAGTATAAAATCTTGCCAAAAGTATATAAAAGTTGTAGAATATTGGCATGGAACAATCAAAAATTATAAATACAATGGAGATGTATCAGCATCCCCAAGATTAATTCCTGCTCGTCCTCGAGTAGGTAAATGATAAAAAGATAATTTTTGATGTGGAATGCTACCTAGCATAATCTTGATCATATGTCTAATCATGGCATGAATATTAAGACACGAGTGATTCAAAGCAATAATCTATCATTTGACATAAAAACGATAATACTTCAAGCGTACCAATAAAGCAATCATGTCTTTTCAAAACAACAAGGCCAAAGCAAGCTTATCCCTACAAAATAATATAGTTTGGCCATGCTTCATTTTCGTCACACAAAATGCCCCCATCATGCACAACCCCGATGACAAGCCGAGAAATTGGTTCATACTTTTTAACGCGCTTTAGCTTTTTCAACCCTCACGCAATATATGAGCGCAAGCTATGGATATAGCACTATAGGTGGAATAGAATATAATGCTGGAGGTTATGTGGAGAAGACAAAAAAGGAGAAAGTCTCACATCAACGTAGCTAATCAACGGGCTATGGAGATGCCCATCAATTGATGTCAATGCGAGGAGTAGGGATTGCCATGCAACGGATGCACTAAGAGCTATAAGTGTATGAAAGCTCAACAAAAGAAATTAAGTGGGTGTGCATCCAACTTGCTTGCTCATGAATACCTAGGGCATTTGAGGAAGCCCATCGTTGGAATATACAAGCCAAGTTTTATAATGAAAATTCCCACTAGTATATGAAAATGACAACCTATGAGACTCACTATATGAAAAAACATGGTGCTACTTTGAAGCACAAGTGTGGAAAAAGAGATAGTAACATTGCCCCCTTTTTATTTATTTTCTTCTTTTTTCTTTTTTCTTTTTTCTTTTTTTCTCTTTTTTTCGGTGGGCTTCTTTGGTCCCCTTTTTTATTTAGGCTTCTTTGGCCTTTCCTCTTTTTTTTCTTTCTTTTCTTTTTTTTCATGGGGCAATGCTCTATAATGATGATCATCACACTTTTATTTACTTACAACTCAATATTACAACTCGATACTAGAACAAAGATATGGCTCAATATGAATGCTTCCGACGGTGTACCGGGATGTGCAATGATCTAGCATAGCAATGACATCAAAAAAAGGACAAGCCATGAAAACATCATGCTAGCTATCTTACGATCATGCAAAGCAATATGACAATAAATGCTCAAGTCATGTATATGATGATGATGGAAGTTGCATGGCAATATATCTCGGAATGGCTATGGAAATGCCAGGATAGGTAGGTATGGTGGCTGTTTTGAGGAAGATATAATGAGGCGTATGTGTGATAGAGCGTATCGTATCACGGGGTTTGGATGCACCGGCGAAGTTTGCACCAACTCTCGAGGTGAGAAAGGGCAATGCACGGTACCGAAGAGGCTAGCAATGATGGAAAGGTAAAAGTGCGTATAATCCATGGACTCACATTAGTCATAAAGAACTCATATACTTATTGCAAAAGTTTATTAGCCCTCGAATCAAAGTACTACTATGCATGCCCCTAGGGGATAGATTGGTAGGAAAAGACCATCGCCCATCCCCGACCGCCACTCATAAGGAAGACAATCAAAGAAACACCCCATGCTTCAAATTTGTCACACAACGGTTACCATACGTGCATGCTACGTGACTTGAAAACCTCAACACAAGTGTCTCTACAATCCACAACCACCCACTAGCATGACTCTAATATCACCATCTTTATATCGCAAAACTATTGCAAGGAATCAAACATATCATATTCAGGGATCTACAAGTTTATGTAGGATTTTATGACTAAGCATGTGATTGACCAATTCCTGCCATCTCTCTAAATAGATATAAGTGAAGCAAGAGAGTTTAATTCTTTCTACAAAAGATATGCCCATGCTCTAACAATTATAAGTGAAGCGAAAGAGCATTCTACAAATGGCGGTTTTCTATGTAAAGGGAAACAGGCAATCCAAACTTCAAATGATATAAGTGAAGCACATGAAACATTCTATAAAGCCATACTCAAAAGATTTAAGTGAAGTGCAATGAGCATTCTATAAATCAACCAAGGACTATCTCATACCAGCATGGTGCATAAAAAAATGAAAACTAAATGCAAGACTTGCACAAAATGCATGAACGAAACGAATTCGAAAACATACCGATACTTGTTGAAGAAAGAGGGGATGCCTTCCGGGGCATCCCCAAGCTTAGACGCTTGAGTCTCCTTGAATATTTAATTGGGGTGCCTCAGGCATCCCCAAGCTTGAGCTCTTGCCTCTCTTCCTTTTCCTCATATCGAGACCTCCTCGATTAGACACTTCATCCACACAACACTTCAACAGAAAACTCGGTAAGATCCGTTAGTATAATAAAGCAAATCACCACTCTAAGTACTGTTGTAAACCAATTCATATTTTGTTTTTGCATTGTGTATACTGTAATATAGCTTTTCCATGGCTTAATCCACTGATATAAATTGATAGATTCATCAAAACAAGCAAACTATGCATCAAAAACAGAATCTGTCAAAAACAGAACAGTCTGTAGAAATCTGAAAATCCACCATACTTCTGGTACCCCAAAAATTCTACTAAAATTAGGAACAATAAACAAGTTGTATATAAATACATTGAAAAAGGAATCAGAACCGTTTGACGTTCCAGTTAAAAATGTAAAATCGCGCACTACAGCCGAAGTTTCTGTCCTGCACTCTACAAACCAACAAGCATTGTAAACATCCTAAAGGCAAACCTTGGCACATTATTTTTATAATACAATGGAATTATATATGGGGATAATTATTTTTGTTGAAAAGTTTCTGTAATCAAGATTCACAAAGTTTTCGTAAGCATGAACAAAGTTCAAGGCTAGCTCCCACTTCAACAATGCTTGTCTTTCTCACTTTCACTTTCATTTTTGAAAAGTTTTTAGGTTCCCCTCTTTTTTTTAAACTATATGAAAGCACTCAACAGAAATAGATGACTCTCTAAAACTTCCGGGTTGTCTCCCTGGCAGCGCTTTCTTTAAAGCCATTAAGCTAGACATTTAGTGCTCAAGTAATGAATCCACCCGGATCCCAAGGTATATCAAAGCCAATTTTAATTAACAATGATTTGTAATTTAGTAGTGAGCACAAAGTAACATATATCATGCAACAACAAAGTCTAACTCTCTTCCTATGCATCGGCATGTCATAAGAGAACAATTCATGCACACATAGTAAAGGCCAATGCATAGTATAAGCAGTTTCTTGCAATTTCATAGTATGGGAAACATAGAGAGGTGGAGAAATAGTTCCTCTCTCATAATAATTGCAAGTAGGAGCAACAAGCACATGCATATTACATTCATCAAAATCATCATGTGCAATGGTAAAAGGCAACCCATCAATATAATCCTTAATAAGCACAAACTTCTCCAATATAGTGCAGTTTGGAGAATTCAAAAAGATAATAGGACTATCATGCATGGGTGCAATAGCAACAATTTCATGTTTAACATAAGGAACTATAGCAAGTTCATCTCCACAAGCATAATTCATATTGTCATCTTGGCCACAAGCATAGCAAACATCATCAAAAAGGGATATTTCAAGAGAATCAACGGGGTCATAACAATCATCATAGCAATCATCCTTCGATAAGCATGAAGGGGAATTAAACAATGTATGAGTTGAAGAGTTACTCTCATTAGAAGGTGGGCACGGGTGATCAATCCGCTCTTCCTCCTTTTGTTCTTCGCTCTCCTCATCATCTTTTTCATTCAATGAGCTCATAGTTTCATCAATTTCTTCTTCCATAGCTTCCTGTAAAATATTAGTCTCTTCTTGGACAGCGGAGACTTTCTCCATAAATGCATTAATATAGTAATTGTATTCATAATTTTCATAGCAATATGTAAGTATAGCAAGATTTCCAGGCCTATAAACACCATCATCATCAAAAGCTTCATACTTTTCAAACAAAGATTCAATTTCATAAGCAACCTTAAAAGCAACAAATTCTTCTATTTGTTCAACATCATAGTAATCATATATACCATTAGCATAAGAAGCTAAGGTTTCATTATCATTAAATTTGCATGAAAAGGGAAGGTGTGGAGCCTTCATCCTTGAGCAACAAGTAATATCATATCTCAAGCATAGATCCCGGGCATACCAACACAACATAATAAATTGATCCCATAATAGTTTACCTTTTTTGTCGAGCGATAATCCCTAAAGTATTCACGTTGATCCAACGTGTCTCCCATTATAAAGTTGAATGGGGTCTTCTCAGGATTATCAAAGTAGTACATAATATCTCTCACATAATGAGAATCGAGGGTTTTAGGAGTTACCCCATCTCCATGAATAGCAAGTACACCTATTTTTTTGGTATTTCATGTTCCATATCCATAACTAAAGATAGAGAACAACTCAGAACAGCAAATAAAAATTACTTAGTGATAAAGCAAACAAGCACACACGAGAGTATTCACCCCACGCTATGACTCCCCGGCAACGGGGCCAGAAAAATGTCGTGATAACCCGCAAGTATATGGGATAGTTGTAGCCTCTTTCGATAAATAAGAGTGTTGAACCCAACGAGGAGCTAAAGGTAGAATAAATATTCTCTCAAGTCCTATCTGCCACTGATACGACTCTACGCACGCTTAGTGTTCGCCTTACCTAGAACAAGTATGAAACTAGAAGTACTTTGAAGGTGTGATAGGATAGGTTTGCAAGATAATAAAGAACACGTAAATAAAAAGTAGGGGATGTTTAAATAAAGATGCAATAAAGTAAATATGGAGAGTGTGGAAAAGTGGTGGTAGGAGTTGTGGAATTGTCCCTAAGCAATTGACTACATTACAAGACAGGTAATCACTATTGCAATTCTATTTGAGGGAGAGGCATAAGCTAACATACTTTATCTACTTGGATCATATGCACTTATGATTGGAACTCTAGCAAGCATCCACAACTACTAAAGATTCATTAAGGTAAAACCAAACCATAGCATTAAAGTATCAAGTCCCCTTTATCCCATACACAATAATCCCCTTACTCGGGTTTGTGTTTCAGTCACTCACGCAACCCACTATAAGCGAATCATGAACGCATTGCAACACCCTACAGCGGGAATCCCTCACGCTTGCACGACACGGAGGGCACCATAGGACAGCACCAATAATAAAACATGCAACTCAAACCAATCATAGCAATTCATCAATCACCGATAGGACAACGGAAATCTACTCAGACATCATAGGATGACAACACATCATTGGATAAAAATATGAAGCATAAAGCACCATGTTCAAGTAGAGGGTACAGAGGGTTGCGGGAGAGTGGACCATTGTAGATAGAAGGGGGAAGCTGATGGAGATGTTGGTGAAGATGATGGAGGTGTTGGTGAAGATTGCGGTGATGATGATGGCCCCCGGCAGCGCTCCGGCGCCATCGGAAGCAAGGGGGAGAGAGCCCCCCTTCTTCTTATTCTTCCTTGACCTTCTCCCTAGATGGGTGAAGGGTTTCCCCTATGGTCCTTGGCTCCCATGGCTTGGGAGGGACGAGAGCCCCTCTGAGATTGGATCTATCTCTCTGTTTCTGCGTTCTCAGATTCTGCCCCTTTACCGTTTCTTCTATATCCGGAGATCCGTAACTCCGATTGGGGTGAATCTTTCGCCCAGATCTTTCTCATAAAATTAGCTTTCTTGCGGCAAAAGAAGAGCATCAACCGCCTTACGGGGGGCCTAGGAGAGTCCAGGGCGCACCTGCCTCCCTGGGGTGCGCCCCCTATCTCCTGGCCCCCTCGGGCACCGTCTCGCGTTGATTCTTCCTCCTAAAAATCACAAATATTCCAAAATAATTCTCCATCTGTTTTTATCCTGTTTGGACTCCGTTTGATATGGGTTTTCTGCAAAACAAAAAATATGCAATAGACAGGAACTGGCACTGGGCACTGGATCAATATGTTAGTCCCAAAAAATAGTATAAAAAGTTGCCAAAAGTATATAATAGTTGTAGAATATTGGCATGGAACGATCAAAAATTATAGATACGACGGAGACTTATCAATCCTCGCTGACACACGTCCCATCCGTGCATCAAACATGGCGCATGGGAACGTGGGTCTCTATTGCGGTTATCCATCATGGCGCGGCTGTGAGGGGCGCGGCTAGGGAGGACGGCGAAGAGCCAGCCCCTTCGCATATTCCCTATAAAAAGGCAACCGCAAAAAGGGCGTTGCTCATTCACTCTCATTCCCCCTGCTTTGTCTTCCTCCTCTCGCCAGAGAAACACATCTATTGGCACTACCGCCGCCATCAATCCACCTCGACCCCAGGCCCTCTCGCCTCCTCCTTCTTCGAGTCCACAATGGTGCTGAAAGCGGCTGCTCTAAAGGGGAATAAAGTGTCCAAACCGCTCGATCCCAAGGCGGAGAAGAAGAGGCAGGAGCTAGAGGACTTGGAGCGGCAGAGGCAGGAGAACGTCGCCTTCTCGCCGTTGTCACTGTCTTCAGATGTCCTGATCAAAAGGTATGCATATATGTGGGGGAGGGAAACCGGGGATCACAAAGTCCCCAAGGTTATCCCCGATAGCCCCAATGCGCTGGAAAATTCCTACCCCTTCTTCTGCACATACTTCTACTATGGCTTGTCGCCCCCATATTCGGATTTCTTTTGCGAGATGATGTCCACCTTCGGGTTCAGGCTGCTAGATTTCACTTCCAATGCCATGACATGTAAGGCGGTCTTTGCCCATCTCTGCGATAATTTTATTGAGGTCGTCCCCAGTGTGGACTTGTGCCGCCATTTCTTCATCCCCCGGGTCGAGGAAAAGTCGATGCCTTGGAGCGTGACATGGTTCCCGAGGGGAAGGAACAACCATAGGGATTATCTTCTTGGAAAACTCCACGACAAATGGGATGAGTGGAGAGGAAACTGGTGCTGGATCCAGGAAAAGGACTTCCCAGCATTCTGTCAGCCACAGAAGAAAAGGATTGAGCGCAACGATGAATGGAAGAAGTTTAGCGCTACTGAGAAGAAGCTCCGCTCTTCTTTGAATAGAATTGCTCGCTTGAAGGATGTCGGTCTGACCATAGAAATGGTCGGTGTCGATTTCCTCCGTAGTCGAATTGCCCCACTGCAGCAGAGGAACAGGCCTGCCTGGGAGTACCAAAATGCTGCTGATAGTATGCGGCTGTATTCCGAGCGTGGCAAAAACTTGACAGTGATGGGTCACGCATGGCTCTGCCAGTAGTTGTTCCGGAGACTTGGCACGTTCCACCTGTCGAACACAGTTGTGCCTCTGCACATCAACTCAAAGAGGAGCTCTATCTTGGAGTGGATGCCTGAGTGCTCCGCCAAGGGAGTCAATGGGAGCTAGAAATTGCCCACGCTGGCAGATGAGGTGAAATAGGCCTCTGGATTGACGGAGTTGGCTGAGCAGGAAGAGACCGATCTTTTCAAAGCCACAATGACTGAGGAAGAGGCATACATTGCCAACAGGATCGCTAAGGCTCAGAGGTTAGAAGCTGCGAGGGCCATGGCGCTGCTAGAGGTGCCGACGACGATGATGATGATGATGATGAAGGCGAAGATGATGATGATGATGATGAAGAGCTTGTAGAGGAGAGGCAGGAGGAGCTTGGCGGAGGTGAAGTCACTGGGGCAGAGACTGTCGGGAAGCCCAAAGCGGAGGAACCCCAGGCCTCCAAGCCGCCACGCCGCCTCTGTAGCAGGGCTAGATAAGAGCTTGCAGCTACTTCCCCTCCTCATTCTGCTCCCTTGGTGAGGAACTCCACCTCCAAGACGGGGCACAAGGAGGTGATACGCCGGCAATCTTCTCGACAAGTCAAGCTCAGGCCTCCGTGCTCTCGGGAAGAACTTGCCGGGAGGACGAGGCCTCCCATCCGCCAAGCTCACCGCCACCAGCCATCAAGAGGGCCAGGGAGACTCCTCCGCCTCCTCAATACAACCTGAATGTCCTCCTCGAATATGATGAAGAGTAAGTAAATCTTTGTCTCTCTTCAACCAAATCTTGACTAGCTCCATTATTATCCTGCCCTGACTTCTCTTGTCTTTCAGGGATGAAGAACCATTGGTGCAGCGGGAAAGCGCTCCAAGACCTCAGAGGGGCGAAGCCTCCCGGCAGGCGCCTGGCAAGGAGTGCCATTGGCCAACGCGACGATCACCAGCCCCCAGTCCGATGCTACACAGGAGGTCGTGCCGCCAGCCCCGCTATCTGGTGCTAGCACCAAGGTCTCTCCTCTCGGGTCTGACAAGGAGATGGGAGGGGTCCACCAAGACGAGGAGCGCCAAGAGGCGGGTCCTGTCATGGCCCCCCCCCGTCAACCACCGTTTCAGAAAGCACGTCTCCAACAAGGGCTTCCACTGAAGGGTTCGTCCGCACAAGCGCCACCCCGTCAATGGTAGTTGTTGGGGGAACTGCATCGGCAACGCCAGCTTAGCACCAACACGCGATCCTTTAGTCATTTCGTGCCTTCCCAGACTCTTGTCCTTGAATCATAACTCCAATTTTATTCTATCTTTGTTTTTCACTCTGGCACACAATTCCAACTCTTTCCGAGGAAGGCGAAGAACTTGCGGAGGTGGCGGATATTGCAAAGGCTGTCGCCGAAGAAGCTACCAAGATTGCTGCCACCAAAAATTTCGGGCAGGCTGCCGGGGATGTCGAAGAAGTGCCCGAAGAACCAGTGGGGCCCCATAGCGATGAGCGTGAACTCGCCAAGATGGATGTGGACGAACCGTCTATTGCTGATGCCATGATGAATCTTGCCAACCAGTCACCGATAGTAGTGGCTCCGCAGATCCCACCGGGCAACACATGACTTGTGATCCCTCGGCCTGGGCTTGGAGCCCCTAGCTCATCTGGGGCCTCGGGGCCAAATTTTGATGAAGAGATTGCGTAGATCCTGGTGACTACATCGCCAATGAACACAAAGACTTTGCCTTTTTGCAGGCCATGGGCGACGGGTTCAAGGGCGTCCAGGACATGTATGGCAAGAGATGGAAGCAGGCTCTGGAAGAGCGCAAACTCACGGACTCAGTTGACCATCACCTGAAGGAGAAAGCAGAAGAGCTATGCACATGGTTCAACGATCAATCCCACGAGCTTAGGAATCAAGAGGAGAAGCTGGCTGCCGCCAGAGGGAAGGCATCAGCCCGTGATGGCAAGTTTATGAAGCATGAAGTGCTGCTCGATGCCAAGGACAAAGAGCTTGCCACCCGGGAGAAAACCATTGCTGCCACTCTCCACAGCAAGGACGAGGAGATTGAGGAGCTCGTGAAGCAGCTGTCGGTGTCAAAACCGGCGGATCTCGGGTAGGGGGTCCCGAACTGTGCATGGTAACAGGAGGTAGGGGACACGATGTTTTACCCAGGTTCGGCCCCTCTCGATGGAGGTAATACCCTACTTCCTGCTTGATTGATCTTGATGATATGAGTATTACAAGAGTAGATCTACCATGAGATCATAGAGGCTAAACCCTAGAAGCTAGCCTATGATGATTATGATTGTTGTTCTCTTCCTATGGACTAAACCCTCTGGTTTATATAGACACCGGAGGAGGCTAGGGTTACACAAAGTCGGTTACAAAGAAGGAGATCTAACATCCAGATCGCCAAGCTTGTCTTCCATGCAAAGGAGAGTCCCATCCGGACACGGGACGAATTCTTGAGTCTTGTATCTTCATAGTCTAACAGTCCGGCCATAGTATATAGTCCGACTGTCCGGATACCCCCTAATCAAGGACTCCCTCAGTAGCCCCTGAACCAGGCTTCAATGACGATGTGTCCGACTCGCAGATTGTCTTCGACATTGCAAGGCGGGTTCCATCTCCAAAGTAGATTAAGGATCATGTCCAGCTCTATAAGATAATTTCCGCACACCACCGTAGAGAGCATAACACTTTACAAATCTAATCTGCTGACAATTTTTCACGATGTGCCCTTACGCCGCGGCCTGGCTTAATACGAACCGGTTTTTCTCGGCCTGCCACGACACGCACTGCAAGGCAGTTTTATTGGCACGCCTCGTCGAAGCTGAGATCGTGTTCCCCTTATTGCGGGATTCCCATCAATACGGGCACGGGCAACCCCACTACGCCTATTGGTATGACTCCATGTTTTTACGCAAGTCCCAAGCGGTTACGCTGAGGACGCTTGATATTCACCCCCTTTATAGAGGGGCCGATGCCTATCCCTCTTTCCTATCATGCTTGCGCCTTTCCGCATCTCGAGCTCCAACACCCGAAGCCCAAGCTTAGGCACTTCGGATCTTCAATCATGTCCGGATCCAACCTTCAAGGCCGGTGGATGGCCTCCTCTGTCACAGAGGAGGACATTGCGAAGCTTAGGGAGGTCAGATATCTGACCACCAACATCAAGCACAGGCTTCCTGCTCCATGGCACGTCATCCCTACTCCCAAGCCCAACGAGAGTGTCGTATTTGTTTCTCACTTCCTCCGTGGCTTAGGCTTCACCCTTGATCCCTTTGTGAGAGGGCTCATGTTCTATTACGGGCTAGATTTTCATGATCTAGCTCCGGACTCCATCCTTCACATCTCGTCATTTATCATCGTGTGCGAAGCCTTCCTCCACATCACCCTGCACTTCGGCTTATGGCTCAAGACCTTCAATGTAAAGCCGAAGGTGATCGAGGGGCGACACGTAGAGTGCGGAGGCGCTGCAATAAGCAGAAACGCCGACGCCCCATGTCTAGAGGGCTTCTTCCCGGAGGTGTTCGATTTATGGCAGCGGGGGTGGTTCTACGTCACGGCTCCTAGAGGCACAAAGTGGGTGGCTGCCCCCGACTTCTGCTCGGGCCCTCCGCCTCAACTGTCATCGTGGGCCAACGTGGGACTGGATTGGGGGCCTGCTAATGATGTACCGACATTGCAGAGACGCATTCGGGAGCTTCTTGAGAGGGACATTAGTCTTGTCAGCGTAATTCAGGTAATGCTAGTCCGACGGATCTTGCTGTGCAAACGTCGGCCTCTCCGGATGTGGGAGTTCAACCCGGAAGGTCCGTGAACTATTCAGCACTTCTTCGGCATGACACTCGAAGGGATGTGTAAGTTATTCTTCGGACCACAAGTAAAGTGTCAGGACACCATCGAGGATGCGGGCCTGAGCTGCAACAGCCCAGTGATACGTCTCCAACGTATCTATAATTTATGAAGCATTCATGCTATTTTATTATCTGTTTTGAATGATTATGGGCTTTATTATACACTTTTATATTACTTTTGGGACTAACCTATTAATCGGAGGCCCAGCCCATATTGCTGTTTTATTGCCTGTTTCGGTATTTCGAAGAAAAGGAATATCAAACGGAGTCCAAACGGAATGAAACCTTCGGCAGTGTGATTTTTTGGAAGAATATCATCCTGGAGACTCAGAGTTCACGTCAGAAGATCCCTGAGGACTCCACAAGATAGGAGGGCGCCCCCCTATAGGGCGCGCCCCCCTGTCTCGTGGGCCCCTCGAGCACCTCCCAACCGACTTCTTTTGCCTATATAAGCCTACGTACCCTAAAAACATCAAAGATCAAGATAGATCGGGAGTTCCGCCGCCGCAAGCCTCTGTAGCCACCAAAAACCTCTCGGGAGCCCATTCCGGCACCCTGCCAGAGGGGGAACCCATCACCGGTGGCCATCTTCATCATCCCGACGCTATCCATGACGAGGAGGGAGTAGTTCACCCTCGGGGCTGAGGGTATGTACCAGTAGCTATGTGTTTGATCTCTCTCTCTCTCTCTCTCTCATGTTCTTTCTATGGCACGATCTTGATGTATCGCGAGCTTTGTTATTATAGTTGGGTCTTATGATGTTTCTCCTCCTCTACTCTCTTGTGATGAATTGAGTTTCCCTCTTGAAGTTATCTTATCGGATTGAGTCTTTTATTTGAGAAAACTTGATGTATGTCTTGCCGTGTTTATCTGTGGTGACAATGGGATATCACGTGCCACTTGATGTATGTTTTGGTGACCAACTTGCGGGTTCCGCCCATGAACCTATGCATAGGGGTTGGCACATGTTTTCTTGACTCTCTGGTAGAAACTTTGGGGCACTCTTTGAAGTACTTTGTGTTGGTTGGATGAATCTGAGATTGTGTGATGCATATCGTATAATCATGCCCACGGATACTTGAGGTGACAATGGAGTATCTAGGTGACATTAGGGTTTTGGTTGATTTGTGTCTTAAGGTGTTATTCTAGTACGAACTCTTGAATAGATCGATCCAAAAGAATAACTTTGAGGTGGTTTCGTACCCTACCATAATCTCTACGTTTGTTCTCCGCTATTAGTGGCTTTGGAGTGACCCTTTGTTGCATGTTGAGCGATTGTTATATGGTCTATCTATGTTGTTATTTTTGAGAGAACTTGCACTAGTGAAAGTATGAACCCTAGGCCTTGTTTCCTATCATTGCAATACAGTTTACGCTCACTTTTATCATTAGTTACCTTGCTGTTTTTATATTTTCAGATTACAAATACCTTTATCTACTATCCATATTGCACTTGTATCACCATCTCTTCGCCGAACTAGTGCACCTATACAATTTACCATTGTATTGGGTGTGTTGGGGACACAAGAGACTCTTTGTTATTTGGTTTCAGGGTTATTTGAGAGAGACCATCTTCATCCTACGCCTCCTATGGATTGATAAACCTTAGGTCATCCACTTGAGGGAAATTTGCTACTGTCCTACAAACCTGTGCACTTGCAGGCCCAACAACGTCTACAAGAAGCAGGTTGTGTAGTAGACATCAAGCTCTTTTCTGGCGCCGTTGCCGGGGAGGCTAGGTAAGCGACACTCACACCCCGTCAACTAATCTCTTTTCTGGCGCCGTTGCCGGGGAGGTGAGTGCTTGAAGGTATATCTTTAGATCTTGTAATCGAATCTTTGTGTTTCTTGTTTTATCACTAGTATAGTTTATAAAAGAAAAGTAAAAAATGGAGTTAAGTTTGTCTCATACGCTTTGTCTTTTTAATATCTTTTGTGAGTATGATGAAAAGGAAAATTGCGCTCAAGTGCTAGAAGAAGAATGCATTAGAATGCTTGATACTAGATCTTTGTATGATGAGCATGACTACAATGTTGTTAGTATGAATTCCTTGAATATCCATGATCCTAATGATATGCAAAGCCACAAGCTTGGGGATGCTATGTTTGATGAAGATTATATGTTTAGTCCCCCAAGTTTTGATGAGCACATTTATTATGATGAAAGCATGCCTCTTATTTATGATGATTATATTGATGAAAGTGGGTTTGGAAGAGTGTCAACTTTAGGAAGTAGTGATCCCACTATTTTGGAGGATGTTGAATCTTATTGTGATGAATATGAAAGTTGATTTGGAAGAGTGTCAACTTTATTTAGTGATGATTCCACTATTTTGGAAGAGGTTCCAATTGATTATGAGAACAAAGTTGCTATCTATGATGATTATTGTGATGACTTGTATGCTATTAAGAATAATGATAACCATGAATCTTGTCATCATGATTTTAGTTTTCAATTGGATTATGCCTCACATGATAATTATTTTGTTGAGTTTGCTCCCACTACTATTGATGAGAAGAATTTTGCTTATGTGGAGACTAGTAAATTTTCTATGCTTATAGATGATGAAAAGAATGCTTTAGATGCTGGTTATATTGTTGAATTCATTCATGATGCTACTGAAAATAATTATGAGGGAGGAATATATGCTTGTAGGAATTGCAATAATGTCAAGTTTCCTCTCTATGTGTTGAAATTTTTGAAGCTATGCTTGTTTTACCTTCCCATGCTAGTTGATTATTGTTCCCATAAGTTGTTTTCTCACAAAATCCCTATGCATAGGAAGTGGGTTAGGCTTAAATGTGCTAGTCATATGCTTCATGATGCTCCCGTTATGTTTCAATCCATATCTTTTATGTGAGCATCATTGTCATCATCATGCCTAGCTAGAAAGGCATTAAAGAAAAGCACTTGTTGGGAGACAATCGAATATTTATCCTTACTGTTTTTGTGTGTCCACATGATTATGCTACTGTATTAATCATGTTCTATATCTTTTGTTTCAATAAAGTGCCAAGTAAGACCTTTAGGATAGCTTACGGTGATAGTTGTGTTGATCCTGCTGAAAATCAGAAACTTTTGCACCTAGTAAATTAGTTTTGTTAATTCACAAAATCGTTCTTATGATCTGATTATTTTTCCCTGGATTGGTACACGAATTTCTTAGGACTTCCTAATTTTGTAGGATTTTTGGAGTTCCAGAAGTATAAGTTTGATACAGATTACTACAGACTGTTTTGTTTTTGACAGATTCTGTTTTCTATGTGTTGTTTGCTTATTTTGATGCATCTATGGCTAGTATTCAGTGGTATGAACCATAGAGAAGTTGAAACACAGTGTATATTACACCAATATGAATTTATAATGAGTTCATTACAGTGCCTAAGTGGTGGTTTTATTTTCTTATACTAACGGAGCTTACGAGTTTTCTGTTGAGTTTAGTGTTGTGGAGTTTTCAAGTTTTGGGTAAGGATTCGATGGACTATGGAATAAGGAGTGGCAAGAGCCTAAGCTTGGGGATGCACAAGGCACCCCAAAGTAATATTCAAGGACAACCAAGAGCCTAATCTTGGGGATGCCCCGGAAAGCATCCCCTCTTTCGTCTTCGTTCGTCGGTAACTTTACTTGGAGCTATATTTTTATTCACCACATGATATGTGTTTTGCTTGGAGTGTCATTTTATTTTGTTAGTATTTGCTTGCTGTTATTTAGAATAATGTTTTGCATCTTTAGTTTCAATAAAGAAGTTAAGGATAGCCTTTGCCATGCTTATTTTGCTAGTATACATGTTGCTGTTTGAAAACAGGAAGTTTACCGCTGTTGCAAAAATTCCTAGAAAAGTCAGAGAATGTTATAATGTTGAAACCTTTTGCATCTTGATCTCTGATAAATTTACTACAGTGGGAATTTTATTTCATAATTTTTGGAGTTAGGTAAGTATGATGAATCTTGCATTCTTTACAGACTATACTGTTTTGGCAGATTGCTGTTATGGTTGCATTGTTTGCATATGTTTGCTTGTTTAATGATTCTATTTGAGGATAGGAGTATTAAATATGTTGATGCATTTAGTATGAAATGTTGAATAATAATTTTAGTGATTTGTTACAGTATAAAATGATAAGGTTTTGCATTGGTTTATACTGACCTATCTCACGAGTTCTTGTTGAGCTTGTTGTGAATGAAGCTTTTGATAAAAAGAAGAGAAACCATGATATGAGAGGAATTAAGGAGACATAAAAGCTAAAGCTTGGGGATGCCCAAGGCACCCCAATATAATATTTCAAGAAGTCTCAAGCATCTAAGCTTGGGGATGCCCCGGTAGGCATCCCACCTTTCTTCTTCAACAACTATCGGTTAGTATCGGTTGAGCCTAAGTTTTTGCTTCTTCACATGAGTTGTGCTATCCTTGCAATGTCATTTTATTTTGTTTTGCTTGCTGCTTGATTATAATACCAAGATCTGAAATTCTTAAATGAGAGAGAGTCTTGATTTAGCTACATAATTATTTAGCTACTCATTGATCTTCACTTATATCTTTTTTGGAGTAGTTTGTCATTTAATCGTGTGCTTCACTTATATCCTATGAGTAAATGGTTGTATGACTTGAATGTCATAGATCTGAAATTTTATATGCATCATTTGCTTATCCCATGGGGAGTAATGACTTCACATCTAAGAAGTAGAGGTTGTAAATTTATTGAAGGTTAGCAAGCATTGTATTGGTCATTTGAACAATTCATGAAAGAATATTGAAGGAAGAGAGATTCCACATATAAATATACTATCCTAGACATATTTTATAATTGGGAGCACTCATTAAGTATGACATGCTAAAGAGTTGATGTTGGACAAGGAAGACAATGTAATGGTTTATGTTTTCCGACATCTCAATTAAAGTATATTGTCATGGATCATTCAAACATGTTGAGCTTGCCTTTCCCCCTCTTGCTAGCCAGAATTCCTTGCACCAAGTAGAGATACTACTTGTGCTTCCAAATATCCTTAAGCCCAGTTTTGCCATGAGAGTCCACCATACCTAGCTATGGATTGAGTAAGATCCTTCAAGTAAGTTGTCATCGGTGCAAGCAATAAAAATTTCTCTCTAAATATGCATGACTTATTAGTGCGGAGAAAATAAGCTTTGTACGATCTTGTTATGGAAGCAATAAAAGCGACGAACTGCATAATAAAGGTCCATATACAAGGGGCAATATAAAGTGACGTTCTTTCGCATTAAGATTTTGTGTATCCAACCCTAAAAGCGCATGATAACCTCTGCTTCCCTCTACGAAGGGCCTATCTTTTACTTTATGTCTTTTACTTTTATGCAAGAGTCAAGGTGATCTTCACCTTTCCCTTTTTCATTTTATCCTTTGGCAAGCACTTTGTATTGGGGTGATCCTTATATATATATATATATATATATATATATAGGGTGGGTCTATTATGATAACACCCTTTAGAGTCTTATTCTGCACACCGAATCGCTTATTCTGATAACACTGCCGAGCCGACCCGTAGCTACAAATTGACCCCAAAAGCAACCGGAGCTGAACTGCTTGCTTAAAATAAAAACCCTGCCTTATCCTCTCGTGCCTACTCCCTCTCTGTCTCTCCATGACCCCGCCTCCCATCCCGAACCTCCGCTGCGCCGCCGTGCAGCTACCCTCCCTGCGCTGCCGAACCGCCACCTCCCCTGCTCCCCCGCGCCGCCAATCTCCCCTGCGGCCATCACCGCACTCCTACCCCACGCCGCCGCGCGCCACCTACACCTGAGCCGCCACGCCACCATCCTCCCCCACGGCCACCCAATCGGCGACCAGAGCCTTGCCCGCACCGGATCTGGCCATCCCGGCCCCGTGCGCTTCCATCAGGCTTGCCGGCGCATGGCATTCAGCCGAGCCGTCGCCCCACAGTCGAGCGCCGCCCTCCTCCGCGGTGGACGGATCCGGCAAGCTTCTTATCATCGGCGGCCATCCCCGCTACAACGCCGCCCTCCCCCACCAAACTTCTCCCGATTCAGTAGTGAATCAACTCAGACCCAACCCCCGCCTCCCTGTCGCGCTTGGAGAGGACCCTGTGGTGGTCGCAGGGAGAAGGAGGAGCTCCAGCACCGACTCCTGTGCCATTCGCGAGGTGAAGCTGCCTCCGAGTTTGCAGAGGGTGTGCGCGTGAAGTACGACAGGCGTGATGGTGCAGTCCGGCAGGGTAGCGCGTGCAGTGCTCACACGCCACATGCGCGATGGTGTGTCGTGCAGTTCGCCCCATCCTCCGGATCCGCGACTGTGGTCACCACCCCCGGTACCGCCTTCCAAAGATGTGACGATGGTAGTGAGGCAGTGCAGTTCACCAGCGCTCAATGGATCCGGGGGAGCTCGTGAGAGTGGCACCAACAGCATGTGCAGTCCCCACCTTCAGCCGCTTCCACACGACGGGATCCGACGGGATCCCATGGGTGCAGTTGCTGGAGCGCGCCTGGGTCACAGGTGGCCACCGTGCATTCCACATCAACTTCGACAGTGTGCGGGTGGCACTCTCCGTTAGCCAGTGTGGTTCGCCGGCGACGCATGGTGCAGTGCACCTCGCCGTGCGGTGTGGTTTGCAGGAGTTTCTTTTCTGGATTTGTGGATGTGCAGTGCACCCGGACCCCGCGAGCAGTGCGTCGTGCCCCCTGGTGTGGTTCATCCACGACCACCGCTGACGAAAATATAGGCATCACGCGAGTTGTCGTTCGGTGCCTTGTCCCGCGAGGAGCAGTTGAAGCAGTAGCTACTGGAGCAGAGTAGCGGGTGGTGGTGCGGCATGGAGGTCATTTCGATCCATTGCTCGTGGCCTCCGTTGGTTCCGCAAGCTAGCTGCTACTCTATTTTTGTATCATTTTTTCTCCTCCTTGACTGCAAGTTGCTTCTGTCCCACCGCTAGCAAACTGCTTCGTTCCTCTAAACTGATTCCCATTGCTTGTGCAGTTTTAGGTAGTGTACCATGTCCAGCTGCGAGTCACCGCAGTCCGCTACACGATCCCGTGCAGTGCGCGGGTGCACAGGAAGCATCACGTAATCAAAAATAGAAAAACTATCGATGAAGGATGTTTTTGACTTTATTATTTAATACGGAAGAAGACTAACAACGAAAAAAGAAGGAAAGAAGTGCACTGCAGCCACTTAGTGATTCAGCTTGTAGAAAAAGAGAAGAAATCCCCACGAAAAGTTTACTTTCTTTCTCGAATTCAATTTTTTTTGTATGTGGGAGGATTGGAAAATTTAGTTCACTTCAATTTGTGTAGTAGCTCATTGCACCTATGTATGAAGTGCAATTTGTTTGTGTGTCTCAAAAATCAGTCGACTACATCAACACGTGCAGTGCGTTTGGTTCTCGGATGTGGTTCACTTTTGAGAGTGATGAGGTTCACTTGTAGACAGCATGGAAGTGCGATTTTTTTAGCAAAACAACAAAAAAGTAATCCGGTTAGCTTTGATATATGTCGCGGTTCACTTCCCTCGTCCCTGCGGTCCATTCTCGGTCATAAAAAATGTTGAAAAAAAGATGTCAAAAACTCGGCTGAGAAAAATTTACATCCGACAAAATAAATAATGAAGTTCACTTGACTGTCTGATGCAGTGCGGTGTCTGTCTGAAGAAGTGCGCTCATCTGTCTAATGCAGTTTTTTCGTCGATTTTGGTGTCGCAAAAAAACAAAGTGTCCGCATTTCGTTTAAATCAAAATTGCTCTTAAACCGTAACACATTAGCGAAAGTGTTCTACATGAAAAAATTGCGCCTCGACGATATCTTTCCAAGGGCGTATCATTTGAATCATTCCGATTAGCGATTTATAAAAAATTGACAAAAAAACCGCCGCTGCCTATCGTCGTCAGCCGCACGATTTTTAAAATTAACTAAAAACCGTAAGGAATCTCAAAAACATTTTAACATATGAAAGTTGCGCCTCGTCCGTAGCTTTCCAACGGCATATCATACGCCTCGTTTAACGGTTCAAAAACTGGAGAGAAAACAGTACCGAAAATTTTAAAAAACTTGAAAAACAGAATCCGCGATTTATTAAATTTGAAACTGCTCTTAAACCCTAATGAATTAGAGAAAGATTTATATATGAAAAAGATGCGCCTCGACGATATCTACCCAGCGTCGTATCATTTGCTTCGTTCCGACAAGCGGTTTAGAAAAAAACATGAAAAAACGCTCGCTGCCACTCGTCATCCGCCGCACTATTTTCAAAACTGCTCTTAAACCGTGTGGAATCTCGAAAAGTGTTCAACATGTCAAAGTTGTGCCTAATCCATAGCTTTTCAATGGTATATTACACGCCTCATTCCGATAAATGGTTAAAAAATTAGAGCAAAAACAGTACCAAAAAAATAACGCGTGCAGTTTTTTCCGACAAGAAGTTCACTAGTCTCTATTGCAGTGCTCGTCGTCAAAATGATGGAATGCGCTTCTGTTGAGCGTGCAGTGCCGAAGTGGTGTGCAGAATAGTTATTCTGCTAATATTAGCAGAATAGACCGTCTGCATATATATATATATATATATATATATATATATATATATATATATATATATCCAATTGGATGTAAGTTAGCATGAATTATTATTGTTGACATCACCCAAAGGTGAATATGTTGGGATGCAACACTATAAGCCTCTATCTTTCTCAGTGTTCGATTGATACTCCATAACCATTAGTATTGCGTGAGTGTTAGCAATTGTAGAAGACTATATGATAGTTGAGTGTGTGGAGTTTGTTATTCCTGAAAATAAGATGAATTGCAATTGTTTGATGACTGAGAATGAAGTTTGCAAGTTTTTAAGAAAGTTTATGGTCTATGCTTTGACATATGAATTGCTTGTTACTTTATCGTGAGAAGTTTTATGAGATGAACTACTGTTATGACATATTATCATGCTAGAAAAGGTGATTGAAATTGTCATTGATCAAACTTGTGCACCTTCCAGCATTCACACTTTATAAATTCCTTCTTTTATCATTTACCTACTCGAGGACGAGTAAGAATTAAGCTTGGGGATGCTGATACGTCTCCAACGTATCTATAATTTATGAAGCATTCATGCTATTTTATTATCTGTTTGGAATGATAATGGGCTTTATTATACACTTTTATATTACTTTTGGGACTAACCTATTAACCGGAGGCCCAGCCCATATTGCTGTTTTATTGCCTATTTCAGTATTTTGAAGAAAATGAATATCAAACGGAGTCGAAACGGAATGAAACCTTCGGCAGCGTGATTTTTTGGAAGAATATCATCCTGGAGACTTGGAGTTAACGTCAGAAGATCTCCGAGGACTCCACAAGATAGGAGGGCGCCCCCCTGTCTCGTGGGTCCCTCGAGCACCTCCCGACCGACTTCTTTCGCCTATATAAGCCTACATACCCTAAAAACATCAAAGATCAAGATAGATCGGGAGTTCTGCCGCCGCAAGCCTCTGTAGCCACCAAAAACCTCTCAGGGGCCCGTTCCGGCACCCTGCCGGAAGGGGAACCCATTACCGGTGGCCATCTTCATCATCCCGGCGCTATCCATGACGAGGAGGGAGTAGTTCACCCTCGGGGCCGAGGGTATGTACCAGTAGCTATGTGTTTGATCTCTCTCTCTTTCGTGTTCTCTCTATGGCACGATCTTGATGTATCGCGAGCTTTGTTATTATAGTTGGATCTTATGACGTTTCTCCTGCTCTACTCTCTTGTGATGAATTGAGTTTCCCTCTTGAAGTTATCTTATCGGATTGAGTCTTTTATTTGAGAACACTTGATGTATGTCTTGCTGTGTTTATCTGTGGTGACAATGGGATATCATGTGCCACTTGATGTATGTTTTGGTGACCAACTTGCGGGTTCCACCCATGAACCTATGCATAGGGGTTGGAACACGTTTCTTGACTCTCCGGTAGAAACTTTGGGGCACTCTTTGAAGTACTTTGTGTTGGCTGGATGAATCTGAGATTGTGTGATGCATATCGTATAATCATGCCCACAGATACTTGAGGTGACAATGGAGTATCTAGGTGACATTAGGGTTTTGGTTGATTTGTGTCTTAAGGTGTTATTCTAGTACGAACTCTTGAATAGATCGATCTGAAAGAATAACTTTGAGGTGGTTTCGTACCCTACCATAATCTCTACGTTTGTTCTCCGCTATTAGTGGCTTTGGAGTGACTCTTTGTTGCATGTTGAGGGATTGTTATATGATCTATCTATGTTATTATTGTTGAGAGAACTTGCACTAGTGAAAGTATGAACCCTAGGCCTTGTTTCCTATCATTGCAATACCGTTTACGCTCACTTTTATCATTAGTTACCTTGCTATTTTTATATTTCAGATTACAAATACCTTTATCTACTATCCATATTGCACTTGTATCACCATCTCTTCGCCGAACTAGTGCACCTATACAATTTACCATTGTATTGGGTGTGTTGGGGACACAAGAGACTCTTTGTTATTTGGTTGTAGGGTTGTTTGAGAGAGACCATCTTCATCCTACGCCTCCTATGGATTGATAAACCTTAGGTCATCCACTTGAGGGAAATTTGCTACTGTCCTACATACTTGTGCACTTGCAGGCCCAACAACGTCTACAAGAAGAAGGTTGTGTAGTAGATCCAGATACCCAAGTAAGTAACCTAGAAACCGAACACTTCGTTTATATTTATCATAACATTATTCGGAAAACCATCCGCAGCCAGGATTGGCTCAGCAAGGCGGAGAGAATCAGGTGTCCGGCACCGCTTCCCGAAGGCTCGCCTAGTCCTACCATAGCCAGGATGCTTAGTCGTGTGCTAAGTCAAGTGCCCTCGGGGAAAGATGAAGGGAAGAATAGAGAAGCAGAGCTTCACACATTGCACATCCAAACTGGGGGAATTACTATCTCCATGAAGGAGGATAGTCGGGGAGGGGAATCTACGATCTCCTCCCCCCGCGGGAAGAAGAGGGCTGCCTCCGAAGACTTGGAGACGGAGGTGCCTAGATAAAGGAAGAAAACTTCACCAGGGGGCCCTGCCCCAGAGGGCGTCCTTACCGTGCCATGCCCGCAAACGGGCCAGCCCTCAGCCGAGCTGTAAGTTAATCATGAATACAAATCTACTGCTTCCTTCTCCGAGAACAATAACCAAGATCCATTTTTTGTAGTCCGGCTAGTAGCTCTTCTCACAGAGTTCGTCTTCGGGGGATCTTCTTCCGGAGATGATGGAGAGTGAAACCCCACCTGCCTCTCTGCCTCATGGGGAGGGCGACCCCGAGGTGTCATAACGGAGGAGTCCAGATTCGCCGAGGCCAGAAGCTAATACTTCGGCTGCCCTGAGCCCGGAGCGTTCGGCTCCCACGGGGGGCAATAAGAAGGGTCCGGCACAGTTCGGCGACCGGCCAGACACGCTGACGGGCCTTCTGGAGCAAGCTGCTCTCTCGGAGGATCACCGTTTGTTAAGGAGCACGGTGCTGGAGAAGATTTCATCCACCACAAGTGGGTTGAATGAAGCTTTTACGAGCCTGCTCAAAGTCTTTGAGGTATATACGTAATTTTTTGGTTGTAGCGCACGCGCTAGGTGTGCTCCATATAGATAGTAGCCCCTGAGACTCTGGTTGCCAGCCCTAGGCAGCAAACGGAGGATCGCACTCTTAAGTAATGATCGCACTACATTCATGCGCAGGTGGCTAAGGGTCCGGCGGCTGACCGGACCGCTGAAGTCGCCGAACTGAGGCGACATATTGAAGTTGTGGATGCCAACATCACGCTCGTGAACGAGCGGCTTAATGAGTCATAGAGTATGTGCTCTATTTTCCTTGTTTTTATAGGAAATATTAGGAGGAGCATAATGTCAATGTGATATGCTTCGACTACAGGCGGAGCTGCTGCCGTGGAGGCCCTGAGGGCGGAGCTTGCCCTAGCCAAGGAACAAGCCTGGGCTAGCAATGCGGCTGCCCTAAAGGCGGCCGAAGATTTGAGAGCCGAACAGGCTGCTCATTGCCGAAGCGAAGATAAAATAGCCGAGATGGCTGTGGAGCTGAAAAACACCGCCGGCCGGTATGAGCTCCTTGAAAAGGAGAATCAGGCAAAGTCGGCTGACCTGAAGAAGGCCCTTGGTGCGGCCAAGGAGACGCGTTCCGAAATTAGGGATTCATGGGAGGAGCTTCGACAGGCCGGAGAAATCGCGGATGGAAGCCCCTTTTTGTTGCGGATGAAGTTCTTAGATCCAAAGTACGCTCCTCTAGATCGGCGCTGGAGCGTTGCAGACGCATATGCGGATCTGGAAAAAAGTACGGCTGATGCGACCAAGTTTTTCGAGGATCAAAAAGATAGTGAAGTAGAAAGGCTGTTCTGGTCGCAATTCAGTGCTCCAACGCGCCCGTTGCCATTGAGTGAAAGGATGGCTGTTGTGGCCGAGCTCCATAGATTGTCCGGTCTTGCAATGAGGTCTGTAATAGACCATCTATGGCCGAAGAGACTGAGCCGGACAATTATTTTGGTTTAGTGCAACAATTTCTTGGCGCCGTATCACGAATCGATGCCGTGAAAAGGTCGACATGCATAGAGGGTGCGCGGATGGCTCTTGCCCGTGTTAAAACTTATTGGGCGGATATGGAGGCCACCATCATTGCAACCCAGAGTCTGGCAGGAAGCCAGGATCCAGCCGAGCACTATTTTGAGCAGGTGGCAGAAGATGCTCGTTTAATAGAGGCTCAGTGCTCGAAGAGTGTCATGTTTGAGTGACAAGTCGTTCAATTGTAAAAACAATTCTATTTTAATTATGGAGGCTATGTTTATACTTTCACCCGAAAGTGTTATTGTGCCTCCTGTGCGGCCGTTTGATGTATATATATAATCTGAAAGTTAGCAGTCGTTGGCTTTAGCCCCCACGCATACAATGCGGGGGTGTTCGCAAAATATGCGTTGGCTTCACACTTGATCCAACGTCTTTGTCTGTTAAGGAGGTGATCGCATCTCGAACTAGGCAACCTGACTATATAGCTTTAACACTTTCACTTAGCCATAGGAGTTTGACAGTGGGGCTACTATGTAGCCCCTAGTACCTTCGCGTGCATCTGGATACGGGCGCGTGTGTACATGACCGGGAAACGGCCCTTCGTTAATGCGGAGGAATCCTAAAGATTTCGATGAGTCCTCGAGTGGTTGACCAGTCTCTCACTATATCATGAAAGTCAGTTTTCGGCTTTCTCTACTGAGGTGCTCATCCGGAATAACCAGGGCACAATCGCAGTAGTTATCCTTTGGCCGTCTTAGCCGATAGAAGCGGAAAGTAAGGCAGCAAACCCGGGAGCCGGGCAAACCCAACATTTTACCAAAGACATGATTCAGAGCTGATGCATATAGGGCCAAACTCGCGATGCCGAACACTCCCGAAGGTATTCGGACTTTATAACATATACTGGGCTGAGTAGCGCCCTTGATTATGAACCTTGTATTTCCAGGTACGTGTGTTAATCTGCCGTGGCGAAATGCCAATAACGCCAGTTATCCCCTGTGGGTGTATTGAGTACCCATGGGATGTCAAGCAACAAGAGATAATAAAGAAGGTTTACACAGGGGCTTAATTTAAAGGGAAACCTTTGAGCGGGGCCCTGCTGCACGTCTGCGCCTTTGTCTCATTGTGCCGTGTCCTAGTAGGGTGTCGCATGAATGGTGTCTGTAAAAAGGAAAACTCATGTAAAAGAGTATGGCGTAAGCGTGCGAAGAGTCGGTTATCATCAATGGATAGTAGAAGTGTAAGGCATTGGATTGTTAATAAGGCCAAGCCAAAAGGTGGGCTTTATTGCATGTTTGCAGCCCCTGATGCCCTCTATGGGATTACGTGTATAGCACCCAGCTCAGGTTTATCTGGGCTGTTACCGACGGTGGTGCGCCAGACTCGTCTAACCGTGTCCGTGGTCTTAACGACCGATCATGCGTTCTGATAGGAGAGGCCGCTTAGTGTTCGGCTACTAGGGCCACCGCATACTCCTCCGCACATAAGGAAGGCTCTGTATTTCCGTTAACGGTGATGACACCATGTGGACCGGGCATCTTGAGTTCAAGGTAGGCGTAGTGTGGTACTGCGTTGAAGCGAGCGAAGGCCGTTCTTCTGAGCAATGCATGATAGCCACTTCAGAGGGGAGCCATGGTGAAGAGTAATTCTTCGCTTCTGAAGTTGTCTGGAGAACCGAATGTCACCTATAATACGAGG
The DNA here is from genome assembly GCF_018294505.1 of Triticum aestivum. Lineage (NCBI taxonomy): Eukaryota > Viridiplantae > Streptophyta > Magnoliopsida > Poales > Poaceae > Triticum > Triticum aestivum. Next base: position 447,083,298 of record NC_057801.1, on the reverse strand, counting down.
GAGCCCCTGCAGCGGGCCTCAATGCCTGGTATCACCCCTTTAAAGGTGGTGTTACTTTGGCTGATTCTGGATGGGTCTATCCCCATCTTGCAGACAGTGTCCTGATATATTAGATTGAGACAACTACCGCCGTCCATGAGGACACGAGTGAGATGGTATCCATTGATTATTGGGTCGAGCACCAAGGCAGTCGATCCTCCGTGATAGATACTAGTCGGGTGCTCTTTGTGATCAAAGGTGATTAGGAAGGCCGACCATGGGTTGAGTTTGGGGGCGACGGGCTCTATAGCATATGCATCTCTGAGCGCGCGTTTGCGCCTTCTCTTTGGTATGTGAGTCGCGTAGATCATGTTTACTATTTTTACCTCTGGTGGGAATTTTTTCTGTCCCCCAGTGTTCGGCTGGCGAGGCTCATCCTCGTCCTCACTTGGTGTTTCCCTTCCCTTGTGTTCAACATTTAACTTGTCGGCCTGCTTAAAGACCCAACATTCTCTGTGAGTGTGGTTTGCAGGTTTTTCAGGTGTGCCATGAATTTGGCACAATCTGTCCAGGACTTTGTTCAGGCCGGATGGTCCCTCTTTGCTGCCTTTAAATGACTTCTTTTGTTGGCTGGATCGAGAGCTCCTGAATCCGGCGTTGACCGCCGTGTTGTTCGAACTTTCTTCCTTGTTTCGACGCTTGTTTTTATTGCGTCGTGGCTTCCCGTTGCCATCCCTAATTTCGGATGTGCCCGGGTCGCTGGTGCCTCTATGGGCCAACCAGCTGCCTTCACCCGCGCAAAAGTGGGTCATAAGGCTTGTTTAGGCTGCCATCATCCTCGGCTTTTCTTGGCCGAGGTGTGGCGAGCCACTCGTCTCGGATACTGTTCTTGAAAGCCGCTAGGGCTTCGGCATCCGGACAATCGACAATTTGATTCTTCTTAGTGAGGAATCTGTTCCAAAGCTTACGGGCGGACTCTCTGGGCTATTGAATTATTCGTCAGCGTCCGGAGGTCAGACATAGGTCCCTTGAAAATTGGCCCTGAAAGCGTCCTCAAGTTCCTCCCAACTTCCGATTGAATTTTCGGGGAGACTTTTCAACCAGTGCCGAGCTGGTCCCTTCGACTTGAGGGGAAGGTATTTGATGGCATGGAGGTTGTCCCCACGAGCCATGTGGATATGAAGTATAAAATCCTCAATCCAGACCCCGGGTCTGTCGTTTCGTCGTATGCCTCTATGTTCACGGGTTTGAATCCCTGTGGAAATTCGTGATCCAGTACCTCTTCGGTGAAGCACAGAGGGTGCACAACCCCTTTGTATCTGGACATGTTGTGGCATGCTGTTGACTGTTGTTGTGTCTAGTGTTGATTCTGGACTGGTATTCGATCAGTCTGATTGTTTTGGTGACCATAATCCTGTGCCGGAGCGTGTCCTCTAGATCCATAGATGGAACTGGTCGCCCCGGCCTTTTTGTCCAGGAGCTCACTTAAATCGTGTGAGGCGTCAGTAGCTGCTCTATCACGGTCATGACGTGGTTCGTTCGGCCTATTTGCCGTATTGTTCTTCGGCAGAATGGCCTCATCGTCAAATTCTGGTAGCAGCTTGCGCTTTGGGTAGCTCTTTGTGTGGCGATCGTTGCCGTATTTTTCTTCAGTGTCTAGCACTTTATTCCATCTGCGGTTGAGCGTTTCCTACGCAGGCTTAAGCCTTTGCTTCTGCTTCTTTAAGCTTGTCGCAGTGTACATAAGCCTTCTGTGGAGGTTATCTCATTCCAAACGTTTTTCCGAGACGATGAATGCATCATCATCCGGACTGTGTTCTTCTCCCGAGGCAGGTTGATGAGTTCGGCCGTCGGGATCGCTGTGATCGGGCGTCCGCTCTGGGCTGTGTTCGGCGTGACCTGGCTCATCCTGCTCCATCGCTGGGTCCATATGGTCGTTGTTGCCTTTGGAGTTGACTAGGGTGTCGATTTTTCTAGCGTTGTTATCGCTATTTTTACTGGCTGGACTTAGAGCGGCATCTGCACCGTCGTTTTGGCTTTTGTCCGGGGGTTTTATCCTCCGTTGTGTCCTTTTTGTCGCCATTGTCCTCCTTAGGTGTGTCCACCATGTATATATCATGTGATGAGGTGGCAGTCCAGCACCCCGTGGGCGGTGGTTCCAAATCGTCCCCTACCCCGACGTCCATACCGTCGGTGTCGTCGGAGTCAAAGTCAAGCATGTCCGTTATGTCATCGATAGTGGCTATGAAGTGGGTGGTGGGTGGGCAACGAATTTCTTCGTCGCATGCTTACCCCTCGAGCCGGACATAGTTCGGCCGAGAGTCTCCTAACAAAGGGAGAGACCTTAATGAATTCAGCATGTCGCTGAAGGGCGAGTGTTGGAAGATATCCACAGCGGCGAACTCCATTACCGGAGCCCACCCGAATTCGGTGGGCCCAGGGGCGCGCGGTCTGGAACCTACAGCCAGACACAAGTCCGGGGGTCCGGTGACACATACTTTCTTGGGACTGGAGTCTGTGTTCGGCTTTACCGCCGATGAGTTTGCGGCCTTCGGGGCGGGGTCCATCCACCCGTCCTCGAACGACGCGATCCGCCCCGGATTTAGGTCCGGAGCTATTGCAGGTGCGATATCCCGAATATTGTCTGACAGCGGGTCTAAGCCGTGCTCGTTGTGACTGTTCGGCGCTCCTGGCATATGCCTAAATCCGTCGAAGATCAAGTCTCCGCGGATATCGGTCGTGTAGTTCAAGTTTCCGAACCTAACCTGATGGCCAGGGGCGTAGTTGTCGATTTGCTCCAGATGGCCAAGCGAATTGGCCCGCAGTGCGAAGCCGCCGAACACGAAGATCTGTCCAGGGAGAAAAGTCTCACCCTGGACCGTGTTGTCGTTGATGATTGAAGGAGCCATCGAGCCTTGCAGCGACTACACAGAGGAAATCTCAATGAAAGCACCAATGTCGGTGTCAAAACCGGCGGATCTCGGGTAGGGGGTCCCAAATTGTGTGTCTAAGGCTAATGGTAACAGGAGGCAGGGGACACGATGTTTTACCCAGGTTTGGGCCCTCTCGATGGAGGTAATACCATACTTCCTACTTGATTGATCTTGATGATATGAGTATTACAAGAGTAGATCTACCATGAGATCGTAGAGGCTAAACCCTAGAAGCTAGCCTATGATGATTATGATTGTTGTTCTCTTCCTACGGACTAAACCCTCCGGTTTATATAGACACCGGAGGAGGCTAGGGTTACATAGAGTCGGTTACAAAGAAGGAGATCTAACATCCGGATCGCCAAGCTTGTCTTCCACGCAAAGGAGAGTCCTATCCAGACACGTGACGAATTCTTGAGTCTTGTATTTTCATAGTCCAATAGTCCGGCCAGAGTATATAGTCCGGCTGTACGGATACCCCCTAATCCAGGCCTCCCACAGCAATGAACCCAAAAACTGGGGGATGACTACCAGAAAGCCCTCGAGGCACAAGCTTCGGAGAGTGCCGCCAAGCTCAAGTAAGCTGCTGATGAAGTTGAAATCGCTGTTACCGCCAAGCTCATATCTGGAGGTCCAGGTGAGCAAGTTAAAGGAAGAGCTTGTCGCCAACGACAAGGAAGTCGAGGCCCTCAAGGCCGAGGCACAGAAAACAACCCTCGCTCTAGAGGAGCTACAGATGCAACTTTTGTCCAAGGGCCAGGACCTAACCACTACCAATGATGTAGTCCAGGACCTTAAATCCAAGCTTGCCCGTCTAGAGGAGAATCTTGAATCAGCCAACAGGCGGGAGAAGCTCTTGGCGGAGAAACTTGCCGCTGAAAAAGTTCTCTGGAAGGACGCTGAGGGCAAGCTCGATCTACTGCAGATGATGCACTCCCTTTGGACGGACAAGCTGGTTGACATAGCGGAGCGGCTCACTTCACAGCTCGCAGAAATGGACATGAAAAGCTGGAGCTTTCCCACTACTGAGCATGAGGTTGCCAACATAATATTGACCAAATTTGTCAACGGTCTAATCGAGGCGCTGAAGACGTATCATGAAGACCGGAGTGCTTCCTTTGCCAACGAGTCCCGGCAGTTTGCCCGGAGCGTTCTTTACACCGCGCTGGTCAACCTTGTCTACCGCAACACAGGGCTCGACATCTCCAAGGTCTTCAAGAAGTTGTCGGCAAACGCAGATGTCATAGCCGCCGACAAGATCGTCGCCCCTCTAGCTGACAAGGTCCTCAATGTTCGTAGGGTCTAGGGTGATCGCATTGATTAGGCTTGTCGTCGCATCCCTTGTCGTGCGCCCAAGTGAAAAATACATTTGACCTTATGTTAGGTCTGCGCTACTTTTGTGATGTAATATGACTTTAAGTGTATGCGTGAATACATGTTATCCTTTGTTTTGTTTTGCTTTTGGTCCTTCTATAACTATGCACCCTATGCATGCGGGAAGTTTGTCGGGGCAGACACTAGCCGCGAGCGCTTTGGGGCGGAGCCTTAGTAGCCTGCTTGCAGTACCGCCATCGACAAGCTATCCTTCAACATTTTCAGTGCAGCCACCTGAACTGTTGATTGGGCTCGAAACAGAGAAGGGCGTGAATGATCACGGTAGGGTTTCCTCACGTGCAAGTTTCTTATACAAACACCAGATTCAAACAAAGGGAGTCACAAAGAATAATTAAGGAACAGGGAGTTGAAATTTTCCAACATAGCTTTTCCTTTTTGCCGTCATCTTCGTCATGCGGGATGGTAGATCCTTCATTCCCTTCTCCCCGGAAACCTTGCATGCAAGGATCCCTTTTGTTCGTACATAGAATATGTACAAAGGACCGTTATGAGCAGAAGATTCCGTCGGGAAAAGGTGAAGTGGACATCTTGCCGCGGTATCCTCGTAACATCCCGGGTTTGCCGGGGCCTGGTGGATACCAACGAATTTGCCGTGACCCACGATACTGCGGGGCACCCAACCCTGCAAAGTGGGCGCTTGCGACGCTGGGCGCAGGCTCATCGACGACTGGATTAATCATGTCTGTCTTGTTGCCGGGGATGCCTCCCATCTCCACCATGGTGGGCATGACGACCGCACCTCCTGTGTCGGCCGCGCCCATCGTGGCATCCGCATGATCCACGGCAGCGGCGCCGCCTATGCCGCCCGCAGACACATGTGGTGGGAGTTTGGATGTTGATGGTTTAGCTATCATGGAGCCCTTCTTCTTGGGCGCCATGAAAGGTGAAGAAGATGCTGAAATCAGTGAAGTCGACGCGCCGCTCGTCGGCTTGATTCACGTTGGTGAGCCCCCTACCTGGCACACCAAATATGTCGGCATGGAGCCGACAATCTATGGGGCAATGCTGCCCCTTTCTCGGATCGGAGAGGGGGATGCACACGGCGCAAAGAGCAAGAACAATGAGGGATGCAAGCAGTTTTTACCCAGGTTCAGGCCGCTGAGAAACGCAAAACCTACTCCTGCTTTGGTGTATTGATGGATGTGTGCAAAGATACACTGAGGACTCTCCCCTGGCAAGTCGCAAGGAGAGGGCAGCTGCACGAATACATATGGATGTGGTTGCAAAGGGTTCGAAACCCTGTAAAGGTTGCCTTCGCCCTCCTTTTATAGCTCAAGGGGTTACCACAGTGTCAACAAGGTAATTATAGGGTGATTAGATAGAATAGATCTATCATACCTAACTCTGCTAGTTAGGACAAAAATCATTAAATGCGTTGCCAGGTGTCGAAAGGAGGAGGAGCCCCGGCAAGGTAATGCACATCACTATAAGCCTTGCAAGCAATGTGACTAATGAGTTAGTTGCGGGATGATGCATTACGAAACGTGTAAAGAGACTTGCCGGTAACGATATTGAACTAGGTATGATGGTACCGATGATCGACTCTCGGGCAAGTAACATACCGATGACAAAGGGAATGACGTTGTTGTTATGCGGTTTGACCGATAAAGATCTTCGTAGAATATGTAGGAGCCAATATGAGCATCCAGGTTCTGCTATTGGTTATTGAGCAGAGATGTGTCTCAGTCATGTGTACATAGTTCTTGAACCCGTAGGGTCCGCACGCTTAACGTTCGATGACGATTTGTATTGTGAGTTATGTGATTTGATGAGCAAAGATTTTTCGGAGTCTCGGATGAGATCACAGACATGATGAGGAGTCTCGAAATGGTCGAGAGGTAAAGATTCATATATTGGAAGGATATATTCGGACATCGGAAAGGTTCCGAGTGATTCAGGTATTTTTCGGAGTACCAGGGAGTTACGAGAATTCACTGGGAGAAGTAATGGGCCTTATTGGGCCATACAGAAAAAGAGGAGGAATGCCAAGGGGAGGTGGCGCGCGCCCCCCCATGGGTCCGAATTGGAATAGGGGAAGTGGGTGGCGCCCCCCTTGCCCTTTCCTACTCCCTCTCTCTTTCCCTCTTTCCTTCTCTCCTACTCCGAAAAGGAAAGGGATTCCTACTAGGACTTGGAAGTCCTAGTAGGACTCCATACTCTTGGCGCGTCCCTAGGGGGCCGGCCTCGCTCCCTCCCTCCTTTATATACATGGGCAGGGGCACCCCAAAGGCACCCCAATATTTATCTTAGCCGTGTGCGGTGCCCCCATCCACAGTTACACACCTCGGTCATATCCTCATAGTGCTTAGACGAAGCCCTGCGCCGGTAACTTCATCATCACCGTCACCACGCTGTCGTGCTGACGGAACTCTCCCTCGTCCTGAACTAGATCAAGAGCTCGAGGGACGTCATCGTGTTGAACGTGTGCTGAACACAGAGGTGCCATATGTTCGGTACTTGGATCGGTTGGATCGTGAAGACGTTCGACTACATCAACCGCGTTACTAAACACTTCCTCTTTTGGTCTACGAGGGTACGTGGACACACTCTCCCCACTCGTTGCTATGCATCTCCTAGATAGATCTTGCATGATCGTAGGATTTTTTTTGGAATACTGCATTCCCCAACAGTGGCATCGGAGCCAGGTCTATGCGTAGATGATATATGCTCGAGTAGAACACAATGAGTTGTGGGCAATAATAGTCATACTGCTTACCAACAACGTCTTGCTTTGATTCAGCGGTATTGCTGGATGAAGCGGCCCGGACCGACATTACATGACCGCATTCATGAGACTGGTTCTACCGATGTGCTTCACACACAGGTGGCTGGCGGGTGTCTATTTCTCCAACTTTAGTAGAATCGAGTTTGACTACGGCCGGTCCTTGTTGAAGGTTAAAACAACACACTTGACGAAAAATGATTGTGGTTTTGATGCGTAGGTAAGAACGGTTCTTGCTAGAAGCCTGTAGTAGCCACGTAAAACTTGCAACAACGAAGTAGAAGACATCTAACTTGTTTTTGCAGGGCATGTTGTGATGTGATATGGTCAAGACGTGATGAGATATAAATTGTTGTATGAGATGATCATGTTTTGTAACCGTTATCGGCACCTGGCAGGAGCCTTATGGTTGTCGCTTTATTTTATGAAATGCAATCACCATGTAATTGCTTTACTTTATCACTAAACGGTGGCGATAGTCATAGAAGCAATAGTTGGCGAGACGACAATGATGCTTCGATGGAGATCAAGGTGTCAAGACGGTGACGATGGAGATCATGACGGTGCTTTGGAGATGGAGATCAAAGGCACAAGATGATGATGACCATATCGTGTCACATATTTTGATTGCATGTGATTTCTATCTTTTATGCATCTTATTTTACTTAGTATGGCGGTAGCATTATAAGATGACCCCTCACTAAATTTCAAGGTATAAGTGTTTTCCCTGAGTATGCACCGTTGCTACAGTTTGTCGTGCCGAGACACCACGTGATGATCGGGTGTAATGAGCTCTATGTTCACATACAACGGGTGTAAGCCAGTTTTGCACGCGCAGAATACTCGGGTTAAACTTGATGAGCCTAGCATATGCAGATATGGCCTCGCAACACTGAGACTGAAAGGTCGAACTTGAATCATATAGTAGATATGATCAACATAGTGATGTTCACCATTGAAAGCTACTCCATCACATGTGATGATCGGACATGGTTTAGCTGATATGGATCACGTGATCATTTAGATGACTAGAGGGATGTCTATCTAAGTGGGAGTTAGTAATTAATATGATTAATTGAACTTAAATTTATCATGAACTTAGTCCTGATAGTATTTGCATATCTATGTTGTAGATCAATAGCTTGCGATGTAGCTCCCCGTTTATTTTTGATATGTTTCTAGAGAAAACCAAGTTGAAAGATGATAGTAGCAATGATGCGGACTGGGTCCGTGATCTGAGGATTATCATCATTGCTGCACAGAAGAATTATGTCCTTGATGCACCGCTAGGTGACAAACCTATTGCAGGAGTATATGCAGACGTTATGAATGTTTGGCAAGCCTGATATGATGACAACTTGATAGTTTAGTGCACCATGCTTTATGGCTTAAAATCGGGACTTCATGTTTAGAACACCACAGAGCATATGAGATGTTCCAAGAGTTGAAATTAGTATTTTAGACTCGTTCCTGTGTCGAGAGGTATGAGACCTCTGACAGTACTTTTCCTACAAGATGGAGGAGAATAGCTCAACTAGTGAGCATGTGCTTAGATTGTCTAGGTACTACAATCGCTTGAATCAAGTGGGAGTTAATATTCCAGATAATATAGTGATCGATACTGTTCTCTAGTCACTATCACCAAGCTACTAGAACATTGTGATTAACTATAATATACAAGGGACGACGAAAACGATTCCCGAGCTCTTCGTGATGCTGAAATCAGCAAAGGTAGAAATCAAGAAAAAGCATCAAGTGTTGATGGTTGACAAAACCACTAGTTTAAAGTAAAAGGGCAAAGGAAAAGAAAGGGAACTTCAAGAATAAGGGCAAGCAAGTTGCCACTCCCATGAAGAAACCCAAAGCTAGACCCAAGCCTGAAACTGGGTGCTTCTACTGCAAAGGAAATGGTCACTGGAAGTGGGACTACCCTAGATACTTGGTGGATAAGAAGGATGGCAAAGTTAACAAAGATATATTTGATATACATGTTATTGATGTGTACTTTACTAGTGTTTATATCAACCCCTCGGTATTTGATACTGGTTTAGTTGCTAAGAGTAGTAACACAAAAACAGGAGTTGCAAGATAAATAGAGACTATTTAAGGATGAGGTGACGATGTTTATTGGAAATGATTCCAAGGTTGATAAGATCACCATTGCACCCTCCTTTTACCTTCAGGATTAGTGTTGAACGTAAAATAAATGTTATTTGGTGTTTACATGGAGCATGAATATGATTGGATCATCTTTATTGCAATATGGTTATTCAATTAAGTCAAAGAATAATTGTTGTTCTGTTTACATGAATAAAACCTTCTATGGTCATACACTTAATATAAATGGTTTATTGAATCTCAATCATAGTGATACACATAATCATAATATTGAAGCCAAAAGATGCAAGGTTAATAATCAGAGTGCAACTTATTTGTGGCACTGCCGTTTAGGTCATATTGGTGTAAAGCGCATGAAGAAACTCCATGCTGATGGGCTTTTGGAATCACTTGATGCTTGCGAACCATTCCTCATGGGCAAGATGACTAAGACTCCGTTCTCCGGAACAATGGAGCGAGCAACTAACTTTTTGGAAATAATACATACTGATGTATGCGATCCGATGAGTGTTGAGGCTCACGGAGGGTGTCGTGGAATTGTCACGGCAGATGTCCTAGTGAAAGGACTTAGTCGTGGAGCCATTGCAACTAGGAAGCTTGAAGGGGTTAATCGGGACAAAGGACACGAGGTTTATACTGGTTCGGCCCCTTACAATCAAGGTAAAAGCCTAAAATCCAGTTTTGAGTGGGATTGCTTATGTCTCGATAACCAGGGAGCAAATCGCTTGACCTATCTCTCGAATTGATGTTACTTGCCCTGAACCGCTGCTGGGTTGTCCCTTTATATACAGAGGTCGACGCCCAGCGGCTCTATAGAGTCCTGGCCGGCTCATAAACAGTGTCCGGCTCGGTCTCTTAACTATTCTTGCCTTACAATACAAGTCACGCATACATGGCGGTTTATTACTACGGGCCTTAAGTCGCCTCTGGGCCTTGGGCCCTTAACTAAACTGCCATCTATATCCTGGGTCTTGTGCTTCAAGAATATTTGCAAGTATGACCCGGCCCCTCCTGGGCGGGTCATACCAATAGTTATATCCCCAACATTAGGCCCCAAATTGATTTGAACTGGTTTCATGTCAATCTTCAACACTTAAGGAAAAAATCTTCTGCCTTTATGAAATTTTTGTAACCCGCCATGACGTCATCTTCTGGATTTGCGGTAACCCGCCATGACGTCACCTGTCATAAAAGCGTGTTTTATCCAATGCATCCCAACGGATCTTTGTCTTGATGACCATCCCGAAAATCGAGGCGTCCTTGTAGTGGGATAACTCATGTTTTCGGCCTCCTTGTTTTTCGCGCTCTTTGCTGACCCTTCCTTATAAATAGACCCAACTAGGTCTTCCTCATTTCCTCCATTCGCGTCTTCTTCCTCTCGCCCCCATCTGCTACTGGAGCTCCTCCACCGCCATCGCAGCGCATCTCGTCTCCTTCGTCTTGGCCGCTGCATCAACCTGATCTTGACCAGAAAATAGTGGTGCCCTTCCACAAAAAACCCTTTGCAGTAAGTTCTCCCCTTTCCGCACCATAGATCCGTGCTAGGGCTAGCGTGTTCTTCTGTACTGCGCGAAGTTCATCTGAGTTCTTGTATTCCATCTACCATGGCTTCTTTCGATCCAAAAACCCCATAGATCTTTACGCGGTACGTGTTCCACATCCATTTTGGGCACCAGTAGATCTCCTTTCCATGTAAGAATACCCCATTATAGCGCATGAACTCCTCTGTGCCCTGTTTTAGGTCTAGAATTTTTTTCTTTTCTTAACATCTATTTGATCCAAAATAATAGCTGCAAATTCTGAAATCTGTTTGTACAACACTTAGGCAAAATCTACACTTGTTAGATTTATCTAGTCATGGCGACTCTGATGCTGGCTTTAAGGAAGCAATGCTTAATTAATAACTTAAACCATCCTTGGTGGTTTAAATAGTCTTGATGGCTTATAGAGCCTATGGGGGCTTAAACAACCATGACATAGTTATCCTTATACCATTAGGCCCCTTCGTAAGTCACCATCTTGAATATGCACATTAATATATTTTTTCTGCCCGTCTTACATTTGAACTGGCACTTTTACTTTGTCTCAGGCTTTCAATCAGAATGGCACCAAAGGCACCTACCTCCTGCAACTGGGTTAAATCCATTGTCACTAATAGCACCTTGGATGATTTTGTGAAGACCGGCTATCTGCCAAAGAAAGAAGTCATGCCTTATCGTGCTCCTAACCCGGAGGAAGAATTTCCTCAACCCAAAGACGGAGAGGTTGTTATTTTCACAGAACATATGAACCGGGGATTTACCCTCCCTGGCTCAAAATTCTTCAGAGACGTGCTGAATTTCTTTGATCTTCACCCACAAGACATCGGACCCAATTCCATGTCTAATATCTGCAATTTCTAAGTATTCGGCGAAGTATACCTTGGAGAAGAACCCAATTTTCTGCTCTTCAGAGAACTGTTTTATTTGAACCGCCTGAATGAGTGCGCTAGCGGTCAGAGCTTAGAGCTAGGCGGTGTCTCAATCCAGCACTGTAGAGATGTGATCTTCCCTTATGCCAACCCGCCGAGCCACCCCAAAGACTGGAATATGACATGGTTTTACTGCAAAGATACCTCTCTGGCTGATGAAAACCCTCTGCCCGGCTTTCGTGCCCTTCGTCTTGGGCCCAACCATCATCTGCCTGAAAAGATTACAGCCACGGAACGTAAATCACTTGCCCCCACTTTGGCCAAGATCAGGGCTCTTCTGGGGAACGGGTTGACAGGCATTGACCTGGTCCCGGTTTGGCTCGCCTGGCGGGTTATTCCGCTAAGCCGCCGCACCGGCTTGATGTGCAAGTACACTGGCGCAAAGAATGATCCTCTGCATCACAGCCCTGACGACTTACATGACGATGTCATTGACGATATGACCAAGTCTCTTCTGAATGAAAGCCTGGCAGATTGCGGCAAGGTGGGCTTAGCCCCCTTCTGCAAAGCTAAGCCGGCTCCAAAGGTAAACCACCCATGTGAAATAATTTCTTTAAATTTTTAATGTTTCACCCATACTCATGCATATGCTAATCTTTGTAGGCAGGTGATAAATTCTAGAAGGTCAAATATGACCATGAAGCTGCCAAGAAAGCTAGAAAAGAGAAGAGAGCCACCAGGAAAGAAGCTACCAAAAGGAAGGGCAAGAAGGCCACCGCTTCTGACCTGCTTCGGCTAGCGGACTCTTCTGAGTTGGAGGTAGCCCTTGATTCCCTTGGTTCATTTTTAACCATCTTATTGACACTGATTATCAGCAGGAGGACACAGGAGCAAGCCGTAACAAGGCTGATGAGGTAACTATCCTTTCCTCCGACTCTGAGCCTTTGCCAAGATGGAAAATCCGCAGAGTGACCCGGAAAGTAAGGTTTTCTCGTCCTTTAGCTCATCACGATCCTCAATTTCTTTTGAAGTGGCAAATTCACGAGAGCCGGAGGCAGACCCGGACCAGCAAGGATGCGGAGCTCTCCTCCGGCTTACCAAACACTCCAAGGAAGCGCCGGAATGAGGTCACTTCTGTTTTAAATAGATTTTATCCCTTGGCGGGTCTCTTCCGTCAACTACTCGATTCTTCTGACTCGGATTATCAGGACACTTCCCCTTCCTCCGGTGACTCACTACAGTCCAACCTGCCGGCTTTCAAGACTGCACCAGGGTACGATGATCCGCTCATCTTGTATTTATTTTAATCCCTTGCATCTGTACCAACCTTTATTTTGACGCAATGGTCAAGCCAAACCCAGCAAACGGGTTAGGAAAAACAAACTAGCTGAAGATACAGTTGCGACTGAGCCGGTTCTTGAAACAGCCGTGCCAGACTCGACCACTCATGAGCCACCATCTAAGCCAGCTCAAGACTTACCAACTCCTGCTACTGACCTGCCCACTGATCGAGCCACTGACGAATCAGAGAATCCAAAGGCCCCTAGCCCGGTCAGGACTGATGACCCTCAAAATGCTGATGTTGAGATCACCAAAACCGGCTATGTTGAGCCGGGAAGGCCGACTGTACTGGCCAAGTGCCCCTCAAAGGAAGAACTTCTGGACCACCGTCGGGTCAAGATGGATGTTGCCAACTATGCTTATATGAGTATTGGAGACATCTTTTCTGGCTACATGAGCCAAGTGCACAGCAGCTAGAACCTCGAGATTGATATGGTGAAGCAGATGCACCAAAAATTTGAGGTAGAACCCGTTCTCTTTCATTCAGTCATCTTTACTATGCTAGTCCCCAAGTCTAGTGCTTATAATGTTTATGCTATAGACTTTTAGAAAAATCTTAATGATATTAGTAACATAGATGAATAAAACATATAATAAGTCTGGCTTACTCTGTAGTCCCCAAGGGGCGGCTTAACCAGTATGGTTGAGCCGGTCCTTATATATAAAAAATACTTACTGATCTTTGAACAACAATATGCATTAGCCCCCAAGTGCCAAGTATTATTGATTGCAAAATGCTTGGGACTTACTCTTATGAATCACCATCTTTATGAACTGCCATTGAAAATAAAACTCTTCGGTAACATTAGCCCCCAAGTGCCAAGTGTTGTTGCTGAAAAAAATGCTTGGGACGTTAATATTACATAAAAATTGGCTTGATTGTGACTCTGTATTTGTATAGGCCACCACGAGCCAACTCGAATCCGAGGTGACTGATCTGAAGAGCCGCCTTGAGACCCAAGAGACGGAAATCGAAAAGGCCGACACCAAGTTCAAATTCAGCGTTTCTGAACAAGAAAAACTGAAGAAAGAATTTGAAGCTGAAAGGAAAGCCTGGGCTGATGAAAAGACTGCACTGATTAACCGAGCTGAAAAAGCAGAGGCGGCTCTGGAAGAAGTCACCGGTGAATTAATTGGTTTAAAGCACCATGTCTCTCAAATGGTCTCAGCGATCTTTGGTAAGTCGCCCTGCAAGTGTTTAAATATCTAAGCCTTTCAGGTGATCATAAAACTGGAATTAACTCACCTGATCACGTTTATACAGGCCCCAGAAGCTCAAACTTGAACCAAGACATGCTGATCAAACTGAAGGCAGTGTACACTTTGGTGGAGCAATTGTACATCGGGTCACAACGTGCTTTAGCTACAGTGTCTTTGTCGATTTAAGTTCCAACCCTCCTGGTAGAGGTCTTGAAGAAGCTTTCCGTGCTCCCTCAACGGTTCAATGAACTAAGGCGGTCAGCTGCAAGAGCCGGAGCGGTAAATGCTTTAAGCCGGGCAAAGGCTTGGCTACTAGAGTTAGACCCGAACGACATTGCCACTGGCTACCCAAGCTTAATGGAGGATGGCACCCCGTTTGAAGAAAATGACTTCAGTGCTTGTGTAAAGGAGATACGCCCCGTTGCTACACTTATAACGAATGAAGTAGATCTTACCAAATACCAGGCGGGTTATGATGAAGAAAACCGGAGAATTCCAACGCCTCATTATCAAGTGACCAGTCTGATCCCCCCACTCCGTAAGCACACCTTCGCTCCTGAAGTTGACCCAACTGGACTTGTTGATGCTGAAGCTGAATTTGAAGCTTTGAACAACATTGACTGGTCATCGTCAACCTTCCAGGAAAGGGAGCAGGGCGAAGACGCGGAGAGGGCTAACCCGGACACTTCAGGCCAATCATGAAGGTTAACTTGTCGTGGCGGTTCATACCTGGGATGTACTTAAAAAACAATGTGAATCACTAGGACTTAGGGAGTCCTGTAATAGAATAGAAATAACTTTATTTTGGCCGTGCCATTGTGCATGTTTTAATGCTTAATGCCATTAAGCCGTCGTGTTATATCCATCCGTGTTACTTTTCATTTGCTTACCGTATGCTTGATCAGACCTTTTAAATTGTCCTGTATATGAAAACAGACTACAAAATCCCTTGGCGGCTTACTGCCAGGCGGGTAAAAAGAACTTAAAAAGAGTCATAGACTAACTTGTTATAAAAACACAACTATGATCTTACACCTGTGACTTTTTAAATTTGCACCGCCGGCTCATATGACCCGGTCAGTAAGGGTGATAACCCAGTCTTTGGACACCAAAAGTTCAAAGGTATAATGATGCTCATATATTGGCGACCACTACAAGAAATATGTCAACTAGTGACCTTCGGTCAGTGACCCTGGACGAATTGGTCACAGATCTATGACCATTTCAGACCAATTGGTCAAAAGCTGTTCGAGGGGCTCCAAACCCTAAACCATTGCGACCATTTTGGTCAGAAAGGTCGTAATTTCCTTACACGAAAAGGTCATAAAGCAAACAGCGCTAGTCCGCTGCCTTATTTCTAGTTGTTAACGACCAATATAGATGGTCATAGCCTTGTAAATTGTGGTGGGTTGCTATGACTAGGCGCCACCTCATCAGTTTTGCCTATGTGTCATGTCCATGTGGCAGTTTTTGCCCTAGGTCGTGAAGCAACCTATATTTCTGTCATTCCCAAAATTCCCAAAAAAATCTCATAAATTCTTTGGGTCATATCTTCGTCAAATATGTAAAAACCTTCCTTGCCTAGTTCAAAAATAATTCAAAAATATTCATTTTCCTATTCTGTTCAGAACAATAGTTTGTGAAGGAAGTACCACTTTGGCATGTCCAAATAGTATCCATTTTCTAGAGGGCTTTCCTATGCCCAACTAACCATCCTCCACCAAATGCCAGCTCAATTCATTCATTATTTTGAGCCGAGCTTCAACATTCGTAGTTATGTCCAGTGTGGTAGTTTGCAAAGCAAGTACCACCTAGGCTCCTCCTTTTGAGCTGAAAATTTGTGAACACGGTCTTCTTAGTAACTGATCATCCTCAGCTAAAACTCACGCCCATTAGCCATGTACATTTCCCGTACCGCTAATCAAACACTTGGCTGCTAACTCATGTTTGAGCATCGATCGGTCTCCTCGTGAGAATCTTATGTTGTAATTTTCTTCCTAGCACCATCCTGGGGAGTGCCCAACCCACTAGACATGCCTAGGCCGCCCAGAACACATGGCAACACCACGATCACGCGGTGACCACGCGGCGGGCATGCGAGTTTACGCGCTCTAGAGTTGGGGCCCTCGGCCACCACCCAAACCTCGACGTATCGCCACCAAACCATGTATTTATGATTAAATAGGTCCTTATGTAAATAGAAATTATTTTTGGAAAAAATAAATAGCAAACTATGAGGCAGCTGCAGTTCAAATTTGACCCGCTTCCAACTGAATCGACGGAAATTTGTCTTTTCACCAGAGGTGGATAAAAACTTTTTACACCCAACCATTTTGTCAATTTTGCATTAAATATGGCCTAGTATTTTATCAAAATGATTTGGTCCAATTTTGCAACAATTATTTGGTAGTTCCTTCACAAAAAACCCTCCTTCCGGGCACTCGAAAAATGGAAAATGGTTTTTTCATCCAACGAAAATGAAAACTTCCTTAGGCAACATTGTTTGCCATTCCAATATGCACCCTTATGCACAATATGAGATCATTTGAACAAACTATGCCATGAATGTGGCCATAAGATTGATCATTTGGCTTGAAAGCTATGAATCTTCACACATGATAGCTCATTTCTGAGAACGCTTTTTTAAAATAATTACCGTATTACAAGTTTATTAATTTTCTCGGAAACTTGGTCACATATAATGAGACAATGCGAAGGTTTTCCAATTTTTTGATTTTTTTTGAATTTTTTATGCCCGTTTCAAAATGTGGTCAAAACGGCGGGCTCGACCGTTCCTAGCTAGCGGTTGAATCTTGGATTTTTTTTGTGTTTCTATGATTAAATAGATACTTATGTACCTAGAAATTATTTTTGGAAAAAATAAATAGCAAACTATGAGGCAGCTGCAGTTCAAATTTGACCCGCTTCCAACTAAATCGGCGAAAATTTGTCTTTTTCACCAGAGGTGGATAAAAACTTTTTACACCCAACAATTTTGTCAATTGTGCATTAAATATGGCCTAGTATTTTATAAAAATGATTTGGTCCAATTTTGCAACAATTATTTGGTAGTTCCTTCACAAAAAACCCTCCTTTTGGGCACTCGAAAAATGGAAAATGGTTTTTTCGTCCAACGAAAATGAAAACTTCCTTAGGCAACATTGTTTGCCATTCCAATATGCACCCTTGTGCACAATATGAGATAATTTGAACAAACTATGCCATGAATGTGGCCATAAGATTGATCATTTGGCTTGAAAGCCATGAATCTTCACACATGATAGCTCATTTCTGAGAACACTTTTTTAAAATAATTACCGTATTACAAGTATATTATTTTTCTCGGAAACTTGGTCACATATAATGAGACAATGCGAAGGTTTTCCAATTTTTTGATTTTTTTTGAATTTTTTATGCCCGTTTCAAAATGTGGTCAAAACGGCGGGCTCGACCGTTCCTAGCTAGCGGTTGAATCTTGGATTTTTTTTGGTCTTTCTATGATTAAATAGATACTTATGTACCTATAAATGATTTTTGGAAAAAATAAAGAGCGAACTATGAGGTAGCTACAGTTCAAATTTGACCCGCTTCCAGCTGAATCAGCGGGAATTTGTCTTTTTCACCAGAGGTGGATAAAAACTTTTTACACCCAACCATTTTGTCAATTGTGCATTATGGCCTAGTATTTTATAAAAATTATTTGGTCCAATTTTGCAACAATTATTTGGTAGTTCCTTCACAAAAAAATCTCCTTTTGGGCACTCGGAAAATGGAAAATGGTTCTTTCGTCCGAAGAAAAAGAAAACTACCTTAGGCAACATTATTTGGAATTCCAAGATGCACCCTTGTGCACAATATGAGATCATTCAAACAAATATTTGGTAGGACTTTAATAAAAACTCACTTTGAGCACTGCAAAATTGAATGAAATTTTTTATCTCGAATCGATCGCGACCAATTTATATGGTCACAAGGTCATCAAATGGTTTGCTGCATTTTGATTGGACCATGGGCATATCATGCGGATCACGCATCAACCACCGTCGGATGCATCCGGATCCAACGACCCAAACCCACCCGAGCCGAAACCCTAGGTCTGTCCTCATGACATTTTTCACCCACCCCCGCCTCCATTCTTTCTCTCATTCCTCCCTCCCTCGCCTTCATTCTTTCGCTCCACCCCAATCCCTCTCCCCCGATCCAGATTGACGACGACGGCCCCCCGTCGCCACCCCCTCCTTCCCCATCCCGCCGCCGCCTCTCTCTCCGGGGTCATTGAAGTTCCGGTGCGCGATGCTGCCATGGAGCTGCTGCCATGGGAGCCGTCTTCTCTCTCGCGACGCCGCACCCTCCTTGCCAGCCCCTCGCTTCCTTCTCCACCTTCTCATGCTCCCTCCCCAACCGATCCAAGATACGGAAACAATCCTCCTCTCCCCCCTCAATCGATCGATCCCGACCGGCCGCGGCGATGCGATGCTGTCGGAGATGTACCAGAGCACGCGGCGGCTGTAGGGACGCACCGGCTGCTGCGGGACAATGGCGCACCGGCTGCTGCGGGACACGCAGGCCGATGGCTGGGAGCGGTCCGTCTTCCCCATCATCTACGAGTCATGCCTCGGCGACAACCCCTACGTCCGCATGGTACGCGTCGCGCCCCCCCCCCCAAACCCTAACCCTATCTTGTCGATTCGCGTGACCGGTTGTGGCGCGGCGGCGGCCGCGGCCCAATTTTGTGTGTGCCGTGGCGATCTGCTAGGTGTGGTTGTTGTCTGTACGCTGGGGAGTAGATCAGAGTCGAAGCTGGGCGTCTGTTCAGCTGGCGTGCGCTTCGATTTGTGTTGTAGAACTTCACCGTGTTTTAGGATTTTTACCTTGATGAAATAAAATCGACACCAATAGCTCTCGGCTGAATTGAACAGATTGGTTCTGTTGCTGTAGTTGCCATGTTGTGAATTTCAGTTACCAACACAGACGCAACACACAGCAAATTCAGACATGCCGATCCTTAAACAAATGTTGGTGCAGCTCCACCTTATGTAGAAGAAGCATACTGTCTTTCCTTCTTATTAGCTAGAATGCTCCAAATTCTTTAACTGTGTTTGGATGAACTCTCTCCTGTCATATAGCACATATGCCGATTGAAGGATTTGGTACACCCGCACGTGTAGTAGAGCTAGTTCAAATATGAGAGCAGAGAGCAAGTCCTTTTTTAGTTGGACATTGAACTGAATTCTTAGTCTTTGGTGCATGATTTCAGTTATCTTCAGACATGGTTTGTGTACCTAGCTGACAGAGTTTTTTTTGCTTCAGATATGGTATAGCAATGTTCCTCATACAAAGCTGGTGGAGTACAAGGGGCACCAGAACTGGGTTAATGTCTCCGGGGAGCACCTGGTCTTTCCGGGAGGCGGAACTCAGTTCAAGCATGGTGCTCTGCATTACATTGATTTCATTCAGGAGGTAACACTCAGACACACTACCATTCGCAAGTTTGTTTATAAATCCAAAGGGATTCGCCGCTCCCCCATTCGCAAGTTTCTTTATATACCCCACTATCCCTTGGATTGCTTTTCTTTATATACCCCACTATCCATACCCCCATGTATTAGTAAAACTATGAGGACACCTTCTGTATATTGTGTTAGATTAGTGCGCATTCTTATTAGAAACATCCGAATGCTGAGGCTATTTCCTTTATACTAAATCTTGCAATTCTTGGTTGCGGCTTCTATTTTTTCCCTTGCTACCCACTCACGGCCGCCTTCTGCCTTTGCTTCTTTTCTCAAGACGATGGTCTAGCGGCACATGGCGCCGGAGCTGAGCCTGGGCATGAGGAGCGACAACTACGTGTGGGTCCTTGACCTGCTCGGCCTCAACCTGCAGACCTGTTGCCATCTGCTCTGAAGGTATTGTGCAGAAGACGTTCGTCAGGGAGGAAGGGCAGCCGACGGCACCGAGCCTGGTGGCCGGGGAGATCCTCTCCTTCACGCGCAACAGCTTCGCCGTCTCCGACCGCGGCGAGGTCATCATGTAAGGAGCACGCTGGGTTTCGACATTAGTGCGGCAGTGCCTGCCATTGCTCTGCAAGTGTCTAAAACAGAGCCGTCGAATTGTACTTCAGCAAGCCTTGTGTGACAGCTGCTTTACTTGCGTTATTATTCTGGTTCTAAAAGCACACTTGTTCAGAATACTAGTTAGTGAATCTGCTGCAACTTTTAGTACTAGTAATTAGTTAAACTCTCTATATACTAATTAGGGGTCTTGTTTTATGACTGTTCTGAACTGAATCAACACAGAACAAGTTAATGTTCCTCTCTTTGCTGTAAACTAATCGAATCATTGCTATCCCGTTGTGTAAAAAATGACATCATTGTGTGTTGCTTTCTGCTGGGTGCTTTGTGAGACTATGAATATAGTATTATAGTACTGCCCTTCATGAGATTCTTTTTTCATGTTCCCTAATATGTCTGCAATCCTACAACGGTGGTGTCCAGGAGGAGAGCAGCGGGCTGGAGCAGCCGCCGCTGGTTTTCTCGCTGGCTTTTTTTTAAATGTCACAACTTACTATGCCGCTACCTAGTAAAAACCAACTTTGTCAGTACCTAGTAAAAACGAACCTGCTTTGCCACTAGCAAATAATGCACCATCTTGAATTACAATTGATCCAATTCCCCTTGTTGCCAGAAATCAAAGCTTATGGCAGTGACCTACATGTTGTTGATTTTTTATATAGTGTCAGATGCTGTTGATTTTAGTACTAGTCAGACCTAAAATATTATTACCGTTTAAAGTGACCGTTTTTCCTTTTGTATGTTAGTTGGTTGTGCCCCTCTGCTGGAGGATCTCAGTCCAACTACTCTGGATGCATCTATGACATGGTGGACAAGGCAGTAGAACCGTGTGACATGGCAGCCGAGGGAGTTGTTTTGTGGGATGAAGTGTTGGTAAGGACAACAAGCCCCCAGGATCTTCATATGTGTTGCAAGGAACTCTGCCGCAACCGCGGCCGGCTGTGCTTCTGCCTTGGCTACAAACCACCTAGGTGAGCTCTATCCCTCTCTGTGGTGCTTCTGGTGGCCTTGTACTGGTGATTGTGGTGTTGTGCTCTGACCAGTGGCATGATTTACGCACTATGGCAATTTTAGGTTTAAGGAAAATATGCACTGTTGCTCCTGATCAAACCAATTGGCCACTATCCAGTTATCCTGCTATGTGTATGGATTTGTTTATGTGGATTTGGTCTAATCTATGTCCTCTTGTTGATCTGCTGGTCCGTGTGTGTGTGTGTGTGTGGACTAAAGTTGTGGTTTGTGCTGCTCCTTTGTAACATGATGAAACAAGCACCTGTAGAGTCTGAGTTAGTGGGTGTTTGTCTACATGGTAAAGCTTCTTTGCCATGTATTTCATTAGGATGTGAACAATCTACTACATGCTCACAAAGCTATTGACTTAAAATTTTTGTTTCTTTGCTGTCAATGTTTGCCAAGCTATTTAAACGACGACGACAAACTGAAATCATGAATACTCATATAGAAACTTGAACAACCATCTTGTTTAATTTGGTGATGTTCCTCCATGCTAAGAGCTAATCTGCTGCATTGCTATTCAACTTTCATTGACAGTTCTAGTTTCGCTGAAATCATGTTTTCTTTTCTGCTTGATCTGACACTATTTGTCCAAATCTGGGAGTATATTTTTTGCTTGTCGTCATCACCCATTTGTTGGGCTTTATAAGTGTATCCGTTGTCCGATTTGCTCCATCATATTTCCGGATGTACTTTTACATATATATGTTGATGTAATCTGCTTGAACGATCCAAGTACTTGATGTTCCATTCTGTTCTTGTACGTGAAATGGAGCTTGTGTTGTTGGTAGAACTCCGTTGATGACTTCTTCCTATGTGGAAGGGCATGTTCTGTGGTATCCAAGAGTAGGTAGTGTGGAATATTGTATGGTTATGTACGTGAAGAAGTTCCAGGGCATGCAATATTTTACGGTTAAACTCGTTGTTGTGATGTGAACGAGTGTATGGAGTTTCACATGTTCTGTTCTGTACAGAATATATTGTAATAAACCTATTTTGGTTGTTATTTGAAGATTTTCATATGCTTCTCTCTTCTTTCTATTTGATATATACTGCTTATTAATAAGTTGTGAAAAAGCGATTTGGAACCACTGCCTGGAAAAATCTGACAATTGGGACCCATTACTGGAGCTGACAGAAAAACATGAAATTAAAAAGAAATGGACCACAATGCTCTAAAAAATAAAAAGGCCAAATGGTTGGGCCAGGCCCATGTAGCTAGTGAAAATTAACAGAAATAAATATACTAAATGGGCTGAATTGTTGGGCTCGGCCCATGTAAAACACCAAATCGGACCGGGCTGAATCTTGTCAGTGACCTTTTCAATTGGTCGCAATTTTGCCACATCAGATTGCCACGTCGGATCCGACGTGGCCTGGGCAGTCAGCCAGTGACCAAAACAAAAGGTCATGGGTTCAACGACCTTCTGTTTTGGTCGTAAACGTCTATGACCTTCTCACAGAGAAGGTCGCTATAGTCAATTAACGACCCCCAGCTTTTGACCTTATGTTTTTGGTCACAAAAAGGTCACAAATTGAAAACTATGACCTTTTAGTGACCAATAGTGGAGGTCACTAGTTGACATATTTCTTGTAGTGGACTCATTAGTCGATATTAAGCCGGGTCAAAAATAACCATACTTGTACTTGTAAACCTCGAAAAGTCTCAAGTCAAATAAAGAGTGCTTCCAAAGAAAAACTTAAACCAAAATACAGTATAAAAACTTCAAGGCTACTGATTCGAATACGATCAGTAAACCGTTCCAAAGGGGTTAAACTAGGATTCGAATACGATCATGTAGCCCCCAACGGCTTTGGCGTTGCGCCGATCAAGAGGGTACCGACAGCTGTGTTCTCTTTGGTTCGAATACGACCTATGTTTGAACAGGAAGCCCCCGAATGACCTTGAGAGTTTTTTAGCGACTGTGATTCGAATACAGTCAAAGTCGGTTCCCAGAAGGGGTTAAGCTATGATTCGAATATGATCAAGAAGCCCCCTAGTGAGCTCGGCAGTGTGCCAATCAAAAGGGTACCGACAATTGTGTTCTCTTTGGTTCGAATACGACCTATGTTTGAATAGGAAGCCCCCTAATGATCATAATTTTTAATGGCTAGATTTGAATACGATCGTAAGCCAAATCAAGCGGATTAAGCAGGATCAAATGTGATCAGCCCCAAATGATCATGTGAGATAATAAAGGATAATAATAATAATGACAAATTTACCTTGGAGGAAGGAAAAAAGGACAGAGGTCCTGATTTATTATTTATCATAATATATACATTGTCAAAATATGTATACTAGGAGAGTCTATGGCTCAAGTATAGTAAGGCTGAAGATGAGCGATATTCATGGCCGGCGGGTCTCTTCCTCCGATTTACATGAGTCCTTGCGCTCTCGAACATCAATAAGGTAATATGACCCGTTGTTCAAGTTCTTGCTGACCACGAAGGGGCCTTTCCAAGGCGGGGATAACTTGTGCGCATCCATTTGATCCTGGATGAGCCGGAGCACCAAATCACCTTCCTGAAAGGTTCTAGACTTAACCCGGCAGCTGTGATATCGGCGCAAGTCCTATTGGTAAATTGCCGAACGAGCTGCTGCCAAGTCACACTGTTCATCTAATAGGTCAAGAGCATCCTGACACGCCTGTTCATTGTCCGCTTCCACATAAGCCGCCACGCGAGGTGAGTCATGACAGATGTCACTAGGGGGAACCGCCTCAGCTCCGTAGACCATGAAAAAGGGCGTATAACTCGTAGATCTATTGGGATTCGTGTTGATGCTCCATAACACAGAAGGTAACTCCTCAACCCAGCAACCCGGCGTTCATTGCAAGGGGACCAAAAGCCGGGGCTTGATGCCTTTCAAGATCTCCTGATTGGTTCTCTCGGCTTGACCATTGGATTGAGGGTGAGCTACTGATGAAACATCAAGCTGAATATGCTCACGTTGACAAAATTCTTCCATGGTGCCTTTAGACAGATTGGTACCATTGTCAGTTATAATACTGTGCGGAAAGCCAAAGCAAAATATCACCTTCTTCATGAACTGAACCGCCGTAGCCGCGTCACACTTACTGACTGGCTCTGCCTCAACCCACTTGTAAATTTATCAACTACCACCAAGAGGTATGTCTTTTTATCTTTGGACCTTTTAAAAGGCCCAACCATGTCAAGTCCCCAGACTGCAAACGGCCAAGTAATTGGAATCATCCTCAATTCTTGAGCCGTCACATGAGCCCACCTTGAGAACTTCTGACAACCGTCACATTTGCTGACTAAGTCCTCTGCATCAGCATGAGCCGTCAGCCAATAGAATCCGTGACGGAAAGCCTTTGCCACGAGGGATTTTGACCCGGCATGATGACCACAATCCCCTTCATGAATCTCACGAAGAATTTCTTGGCCTTCTTCAGGAGAGACGCAACACTGAAACACCCCTGTAACACTGCGATGATGCAACTCGCCACTGACAATCGTCATAGACTTAGACCGTCGGGTTATCTACCTAGCCAAGGTTTCATCCTCATGCAACTCGCCCCGAGTCATATAAGCCAGATATGGCACTGTTCAATCTGGAATGACATGAAGATCCGCCACCAATTGTGCTTCCGGGTCAGGAACAGCCAATTCTTCCTCTGTGGGTAGCCTGACAGAAGGGTTATGCAGAATATCCAAGAAAGTATTAGGCGTCCCCGGCTTACACTGAGATCCCAGCCGGCTTAAAGCATCAGCCGCCTCATTCTTTCTGCAGTCAATGTGCTCCACCTGATAACTCTTGAAGTGTCCAGCAATTGCATCGACTTCACGGCGATAAGCCGCCATGAGGGGATCCTTAGAATCCCACTTGCCTGATACCTGCTGAGCCACCAGATCTGAGTCACTGAAACACCTTACCCGGCTTAAGCTCATCTCTTTAGCCATCCGGAGACCATGGAGCAAGGCTTCGTACTCAGCTGCATTGTTAGTACAGGGAAACATCAACCGTAGCACATAACAAAATTTGTCACCTCTAGGGGAAGCTAAAACAACTCCAGCCCCCGAGCCCTCCAATTTTCTGGACCCGTCAAAGTGAATAGTCCAATATGTATTGTCCGACTTTTCTTCAGGTATCTGCAGCTCTGTCCAATCGTTGATGAAATCCACTAGTGCTTGAGATTTAATAGCCGCGCGCGGTACATACCTTAAGCCATGAGGCCCAAGCTCAATGGCCCACTTGGTGACTCGTCCTGTGGCCTCTCTGGTTTGAATGATATCCCCCAAAGGAGCTGAACTGACCACAGTGATGGGGTGGCCCAAGAAGTATTGCTTAAGCTTCTGGCTTGCCATGAACACCCCATAAACGAGCTTCTGCCAATGTGGATACCGTTGCTTGGACTCAATAAGGACCTTGCTGATGTAGTACACCGGCCATTGAATCGGGTGTTCCTTGTCGGCCTTCTTGCGCTCCACCACGATGGCCACGCTGACGGCATGCGTGTTAGCAGCCACATATAATAACAAGGGCTCCTTATCAATAGGAGCAGCAAGAACCGGCGGCCCAGCCGGCTGTTTCTTCAGATCTTCAAAAGCAGCGTTGGCAGCATCGCTCCAAACGAAGTTATCTGTCTTCTTCATCATTTGATACAGTGGTATGGCCTTCTCACCTAACCGGCTTATGAACCGGCTTAAAGTAGCGATACGACCCACCAAACGCTGAGCATCATTGATACATGCCGGTTTGGCCAGAGAGGTGATGGCCTTGATATTCTCCGGGTTAGCCTCGATGCCCCTGTTAGAAACCAGAAAACCGAAAAGCTTGCCTGCCGGCACACCAAAAACACACTTGTCCGGGTTAAGCATCATCTTGTAAACCCGAAGATTGTCAAAGGTTTCCTTGAGATCATCAATCAAGGTCTCCTCTCTGGATTTCACCACTATGTCATCCACATAAGCATGAACGTTGCGCCCAATTTGATTATGGAGAAAATTCTGCACACATCATTGATAAGTCACCTGGGCACTCTTGAGCCCAAAAGGCATTGATACATAGCAGAAGGCTCCAAACGGAGTAATGAACACCGTCTTCTCCTGGTCCTTAACTGCCATCTTGATCTGATGATAACCAGAGTAAGCATCCAAAAAACTCAAACGCTCACAACCGCCATAGCATCAATGATTTGATCAATACGAGGGAGAGCAAAAGGAACAGGTGGACAAGCCTTGTTTAAATCCGTGTAATCTACACACATACGCCAAGTGGCGTTTTTCTTAAGCACAAGCACCGGGTTAGCCAACCACTCAGGATGAAAAACTTCAATGATGAACCCAGCTGCTAAGAGCCGGGCTACCTCCTCACCAATGGCCTTCCGCCTCTCCTCATTGAACCACCGAAGAAACTATTTGACCGGCTTAAACCTTGGATCAATATTAAGAGTGTGCTCAGCGAGTTCTCTCGGTACACCTGGCATGTCAGAAGGCTTCCATGCAAAAATGTCCTAGTTCTCACGGATGAACTCGATGAGTGCGCTTTCCTATTTGGGATCCAAATTAGCACTGATACTGAACTGCTTGGACGAGTAGCCTGGAACAAAGTCAACAAGCTTAGTATCATCGACCGACTTAAACTTCATGACTGGTTCATGCTCTGTGGTTGGCTTCTTTAAAGATGTCATATCCGCCGGGTCAACATTGTCCTTGTAAAATTTTAACTCTTATGTTGCACAGACCGACTGAGCATAAGCCGCGTCACCTTCTTCACATTCCAAGGCTACCTTCCGGATCCCATGCACCGTAATGGTTCCCTTATGACCCAGCATCTTGAGCTGCAAATACACATAACACGGCTGTGCCATGAATTTGGCATAAGCCGGCCGCCCAAACAGTGCATGATATGGGCTCTTGATCTTGACTACTTCAAACATCAATTTTTCGGCTCTGGAGTCATATTCATCCCCAAAGGCTACCTCCAATTCGATCTTACGGACTGGATACCACCGATTTACCGGGCACGACTCCATGGAAGACAGTGTTGGACTGCTTAAGGCTTTTATCAGTTAGCCCAATGCGATGGAAGGTCTCATAATAGAGGATATTGATGCTGCTGCCTCCATCCATGAGTACTTTGGTGAATTTATATCCACCCGCCTGAGGGGCTACCACCAAGGCCAAGTGACCCGGATTATCAACCCGGGGAGGGTGATCTTCCCTACTCCATAGAATAGGCTGCTCAGACCATCTCAAATAATGAGGAACTGCCGGCTGAACAGCATTCACAACCCTCTTATGAAGCTACTGGTCTCGTTTGCATAAACTGGTGGTAAACCCGTGATACTTCCCACTATTCAGCTGCTTCAGATTACTCTGGTATCCACCTTGCTGCTGTTGCTGACCACCCTGGCCAGATTGTTGGTTATACCCACCTTGGTTGCCTTGAGAATTTTGAAAATTGGGATTTGAACCGCCGCCCGGGCCATGAAAACCGCCGCCACCTGAGCCGCCGCCCTGCCCATTGTTACCATCAAACATATTGGAATTTTTGAAGGCCTTCATGATCGTACAGTCCTTCCATAGATGGGTAGCCGGCTTCTGCTGAGTGCCATGTCTCGGATAGGGCTCGTTCGACAATTGCTCAAGTGTGGGGCCTGACCCGCCGGATCGGGGAGGTGGCCACCCCTTGCGTCGTTGGTTGTTACCCTGCACACTAGTGTTAGCCACAAAATCCAGACTACCGTCAGCCTTACATTTATTACCTCCTTGATGTGACAGGTTGTGCTGAGGGCCCTTGCCGTTGCCATTCTTAATTCCCTTCCCTGTCTTGTCATCATCAGACTCGGGATCCTTGGTACTATCAGAGTCGGCGTACTTGACCAGAGCCGCCATCAGCATGCCCATATAATTACAATCGTGCTTGAGCCGCCCCAGCTTTTGTTTTAGAGGTAAAAAAACGGCAATTTTTCTCCAACATTAAGACTGCAGAACCGACATCTATCTAATCAGATGAATGTATTATGGCTTTAACCCAGCGCACCCAATGGGTTGTAGACTCACCCTCCTCTTGCTTGCAATTCGTCAAATCCACAATTGACATAGGCTACTTGCACTTATCCTTGAAATTCTGGATGAACCGGGCCTTTAGCTCCGCCCATGAACTGATTGAATTGGGTGGCAGGCTTTTCAACCAAGTGCGAGCGGTCCCATCCAACATCATGGTAAAGTACTTGGCCATCGCAGCATCACTAACCTCCAATAACTCCATAGCCATCTCGTAACTTTCAATCCATGCCCCGGGCTATAAGTTGGCCGTGTAATTCAGCACCTTCCTAGGCCCCTTCAAATCCTTGGGCAAGCGCTCGTTACGCAGGGCCCGTACTAGACAAGGGACACCTCCGGTCCTGGTGGCCACACCTGCCTCGATAGAAGTTGTTGGATAAACCGGATATGGCTGGTAAGCCGTCAGCTGAGCCGCTTGCTCAGCCGCCTGCTGAGCCGCCGCCCGCTCGGCCTCTTGTCGCATTCTATCTTGATCTACCAAGTTAAAGGCCCCAGGACGCGCCGGGTCATGCCCACCTGGCTGGTCATGGCGCCGGACGTTGCTTGAAACGGCTGCTGAATCCATGTGCCTGCTATAACTCGGGCCTCGGCTTGGACGAGGAGTCGAATGGATCCTGTCCCGGCTGTATGAGTACATCTCCTATTTTGCTAAGGCCGTCTAAAGAAGTTCTCTGACCCGACGGGTTTCAACCGATGCCGAAGAGTCGCCATCAATTGGGAGAGCCACCAGCCGTGCCGCTGCCGCTATCATGTTTTCCAACTGGTTAGAATAGGGACCTGGAGGTGCTGGTACATACTGAGGTGGAGCTATGTTTACGCGGGGAGGCCCCATCACTTGTGGCTGGACCGGCGCCCCAACTCCAGGTGTTGCAACCCGGTCTGCCTCAAGACGTGGGGTGAGCCACGGCGGGTTACTGGGTCCTGGACCAGGTGTATGAAAGAGGTTTCGAGGATCATAAACCGGGGGGAGTCGAGGCTGACTCTTCGGATGTCTTCTCCTCATGACCTCATTAGGCGCGTTCTGATCTTGCGTGAGCCAGAAAGTCTATGCCTGAATCCGCTGAGCCTGAACATCCAGAGCTGCCCGCTCTGCGGTTATCCTTACATCTTTTGCTGCTAGGTCTTCCTTAGCCTGTACCATATCCAATTTTAACTGTGCCACCTCCGCATCATGATGAGCTTGATCCGTTGGGTTGACCACGGCGGTTAACAGAGTGGTCAGCTTATCTGTGAGATCCATCAACACCTGGGCCGGTGAGCACACAGGGCCTCCTGCCCCGGCTGCTGCTGACCTGGAGGTTATGGCTGCCGCTGTTGTGGATTCTTGGATAGGTTGTGTGCCGGCCATGAAGATCCCAACCCTGCTCGGTGGCTCGAAGCAATCCGGAATACTGCTGCCATTAGAACAGGCCCCAAGCCCGCCATCTTGCAGTTGATACAATGAATCTGTCTCACCTGTAGATGACCCGCCACCAGAGTAGATGGCCGTCTCACCGCCAGATGCAAATCCTTCAGAGAGCCCTTCATGGATGCATCCCATGAAGGCATGCTTCACGGCAGGCGAAGCCCGGGCGGGTCTCGCACGCTGAGCCGTCTCGATGAGGTCGGTGCAGATGTCCGGCTTTGGGCCCGGCTCGCCGATCTTGCCGATGAAGACGTGAATTCCACCAAAGGGGGCCCGATACCCATACTCAATTGAGTCGGCGTCGGGGCCCCAGCCTGCATCGTCGATGTAGAGCTTGCCGCGATGACTCTTGGTCATCCGGCCCACAACGTATCCCTTGAGCCCTTCGAAGCTACCCTTCAAGAACTCAAATCCACCATGCGATGGCCCCACGGTGGGCGCCAACTGTCGTTGAATTATCATGGCAGATGTCCTAGTGAAAGGACTTAGTCGTGGAGCCATCGCAACTGGGAAGCTTGAAGGGGTTAATCGGGACAAAGGACACGAGGTTTATACTGGTTCGGCCCCTTACAATGAAGGTAAAATCCTACGATCCAGTTTTGAGTGGGATAGCTTATGTCTCGATAACCAAGGAGCAAATCGCTTGACCTAGCTCTCGAATTGATGTTACTTGCCCTGAACCGCCGTCGGGTCATCCCTTTATATATAGAGGTCGACGCCCAGCGGCTCTGCAGAGTCCTGGCCGGCTCATAAACAGTGTCCGGCTCGGTCTCTTAACTATTCTTGCCTTACAATACAAGTCACGCATACATGGCGATTTATCACTACAGGGCTTAAGTCGCCTATGGGCCTTGGGCCCTTAACTAAACCGCCATCTATATCCTGGGTCTTGTGCTTCAAGAATATTTGCAAGTATGACGCGGCCCCTCCTGGGCGGGTCATACCAATAGTTATATACCAAACAGAGGGTATCATTATTTTCTGACCTTCACCGATGATTTGAGCAGATATGGGTATATCTACTTGATGAAACATAAGTCTGAAACATTTGAAGAAGTTCAAAGAATTTCAGAGTGAAGTGGAAAATCATCGTAACAAGAAAATAAGTTTCTACAATCTGGCTGTGGAGGCGAATATTTGAGTTATGAGTTTGGTCTTCATTTGAAACAATGTGGAATAGTTTCACAACTCACGCCACCTGGAACACCATAGCGTAATGGTGTGTCCAAATGTCGGAACCGTACTTTAATGGATATGGTGCGATCTATGATGTCTCTTCCCGATTTACCATTATCATTTTGAGATTATGCATTAGAGACAGCTGCATTCACATTAAATAGGGCACCATCTAAATCCATTGAGACGGCACCATATGAACTGTGGTTTAGCAAGAAACCTAAGCTGTCGTTTCTTAAAGTTTGGGGCCGTGATGCTTATGTGAAAAAGCTTCAACCTGATAAGCTCGAACCCAAATCAAAGAAATGTGTCTTCATAGGATACCCAAAGGAGACTGATGGGTACACCTTCTATCACATATCCAAAGGCAAGATATTCGTTGCTAAGAATGGATCCTTTCTAGAGAACGAGTTTCTCTCGAAAGAAGTGAGTGGGAGGAAACTAGAACTTGATGAACTAATTGTACCTTCTCTTGAATTGGAAAGTAGTTCATCACAGAAAACTGTTCCCGTGATGCCTACACCAATTAGTGAGGAAACTAATGATGATGATCATGAAACTTCAAATCAAGTTACTACCAAACCTCGTAGGTTAACCAGAGCATGTTTCGCACCAGATTGGTATGGTAATCCTGCTCTGTATGTCATGTTACTAGACCATGATGAACCTATGAACTATGAGGAAGCGATGATGAGCCCAGATTCCAATAAATGGCTTCAGGCCATGAAATCTGAGATAGGATCCATATATAAGAACAAAGTGTGGACTTTGGTTGACTTGCCCAATGATCGGCGAGCCATAGAGAATAAATGGATCATCAAGAGGAAGACGGACGCTGATGGTAGTGTTACTATCTACAATGCTCGAGTTGTCGCAAAAAGGTTGTCGATAAGTTCAAGATGTTGACTATGATGAGATTTTCTCACTCGTATTGATGCTTAAGTCTGGCCTAATCATGTTAGCAATTGCCGCATTTTATGAAATCTGGCAAATGGATATCAAAACTACATTCCCTGATGGATTTATTAAAGAAGAGTTGTATGTGATGCAACTAGAAGGTTTTATTGATCCTAAAGGTGCTAACAAAGTGTGCAAGCTCTAGCGTCCATTTATGGACTGGTGCAAGCCTCTCGGAATTGGAATATACGCTTTGATAGTGTGATCAAAGCATATGGTTTTATACAGACTTTTGGAGAAGCCTGTATTTACAAGAAAGTGAGTGGGAGCACTACAGCCTTTCTAATAAATATATGTGAGTGACATATTGTTGATCGGAAATGCTATAGAATTTTCTGGCAAGCACAAAGGAGTGTTTGAAAGGAGTGTTTTCAAAGAAAGACCCCGATGAAGCTGCCTACACATTGAGCATCAAGATCTATAGAGATAGATCAAGACGCTTGATAAGATTTTTCAATGAGTACATACCTTGACAAGATTTTGAAGTAGTTCAAAATGGAACAGTCAAAGGAGTTCTTGCCTGTGTTGTAAGGTATGAAGTTGAGTGAAACTGTAAACGCGACCACAGCAGAAGATATAGAGAGAATGAAAGTCATTCCCTATGCCTCAGCTATAGGTTCTATAAAGTATGACATGTTGTATACCAGACCTATTGTGTACCTCGCCATGAGTTTGGCAAAGGAGTACAATAGTGATCCAGGAGTAGATCACTGGAGAACGGTCAAAATTATCCTTAGTGGAATAAGGATATGTTTCTCGGTTATGGAGGTGACAAAGAGTTCGTCGTAAAGGGTTACGTCGATGCAAGCTTTGACACTGATCTAGATGACTCCGAGTCTCAATCTGGATACATATTGGAAGTGGGAGCAATTAGCTAGAGTAGCTCCGTGTAGAGCATTGTAAACATAGAAATTTGCAAAATACATACAGATCTGAATGTGGCAGACCCGTTGACTAAATTTATCTCACAAGCAAAACATGATCACACCTTAATGCTCTTGGGTGTTAATCACATAGCGATGCGAACTAGATTATTGACTCTAGTAAACCCTTTGAGTGTTTGTCACATGGCGATGTGAACTATGGGTGTTAATCACATGGTGATGTGAAATATTGGTATTAAATCACATGGCGATGTGAACTAGATTATTGACTCTAGTGCAAGTGGGAGACTGAAGGAAATATGCCCTAGAAGCAATAATAAAGCTATTATTTTATTTCCTTATATCATGATAAATGTTTATTATTCATGCTAGAATTTTATTAACCGGAAACTTGAGACATGTGTGAATACATAGACAAAACAAAATGTCCCTAGTATGCCTCTACTAGAATAGCTCATTAATCAAAGATGGTTAAGTTTCGTGACCATAGACATGTGTTGTCATTTGATGAATATCACATCATTAGGAGAATGATGTGATGGACATGACCCATCTGTTATCTTAGCATAATGACCGTTAAGTTTTATTGCTATTGCTTTCTTCATGACTTATACATATTCCTCTGACTATGAGATTACACAAGTCCCGAATACCGGAGGAACACCTTGTGTGCTATCAAATCTCACAACGTAACTGGGTGATTATAAAGATGCTCTACAGGTGTCTCCGAAGGTGTTTGTTGGGTTGGCATAGATCAAGATTAGGATTTGTCACTCCGTGTATTGGAGAGGCATCTCTGGGCCCTCTCAATAATGCACATCACTATAAGCCTTGCAAGCAATGTGACTAATGAGTTACTTTCGGGATGATGCATTATGGAACAAGTAAAGAGACTTGCCGGTA
Source organism: Triticum aestivum (assembly GCF_018294505.1). Lineage (NCBI taxonomy): Eukaryota > Viridiplantae > Streptophyta > Magnoliopsida > Poales > Poaceae > Triticum > Triticum aestivum. The sequence goes on along the minus strand of NC_057801.1, from coordinate 447,049,755 downwards.
ACAAGATTGAACTAGGTATGATGATACCGACGATCGAATCTCGGCCAAGTAACATACCGATGACAAAGGGAATGAAGTATGTTGTTATGCGGTTTGACCGATAAAGATCTTTGTAGAATATGTAGGAGCCAATATGAGCATCCAGGTTCCGCTATTGGTTATTGACCGGAGATGTGTCTCGGTCATGTCTACATAGTTCTCGAACCCGTAGGATTCGCACGCTTAACGTTCAATGATGATTTGTATTATGAGTTATGTGATTTGATGACCGAAGATTGTTCAGAGTCCCTTATGAGATCACGGATATGACGAGGAGTATCGAAATGGTCTAGAGGTAAAGATTCATATATTGGAAGGCTATATTCGGACATCAGAAAGGTTCCGAGTGATTATGGTATTTTTCGGAGTACCGGGGAGTTATGGGAATTCACCGGGAGAAGTAATGGGCCTTATTGGGCCATATGGAAAAAGAGGAGGCAGGCCAAGGGGAGGTGGTGCGCTCCCCACATGGGCCGAATTGGAATAGGGGAAGGGGGTGGCAGCCCCCCTTGCCCTTTCCTACTCCCTCTCTCTCTCCCTATTTCCTTCTCTCCTACTACGAAAAGGAAAGGCATTCCTACTAGGACTTGGAAGTCCTAGTAGGACTCCAATCTTGGTGCGCCCCTACGAGGCCGGCCTCTCTCCCTCCCTCCTTTATATACGTGGGTAGGGGGCACCCATAGATTTTTCTTAGCCGTGTGCGGTGCCCCCCTCCACAGTTACACACCTTTGTCATATCGTCGTACTTCTTAGGCGAACCCTGCACTAGTACTTCATCATCACCGTCACCAGGCCGTCGTGCTGATGGAACTCTCCCTCGCCCTCAACTAGATTAAGAGCTCGAGGGACGTCATCATGCTGAATGTGTGCTGAACACGGAGGTGTCGTACGTTTGGTACTTGGATCGGTTGGATCGTGAAGATGTTCGACTACACCAATCACGTTACTAAATGCTTCCGCTTTCGGTCTACGAGGGTATGTGGACACACTCTCCCCACTTGTTGCTATGCATCTCCTAGATAGATCTTGCGTGATTGTAGGAATTTTTTGAAATACTGCATTCCCCAACAACTCCGTCCTTAAAAGAATAGTTTGCAAGCATGGTGGAGATTTCAGCTCCAGGTATTTTCCTTTTATTAGTGACAATATCTTTCATGTATTTAGCATAAGGGGCCATCTTTAAAATATCAGTCAAACAAGTATGCAAAAGACTGGCCTAATCATTTCAGCAAAGTGTTCGAATCTTCCTCATCCTTATTCTTAGATGGTTAAGGTGGAAAGGGCATGGATTTTTGAACCCATGGTTCTCTTTCTTTACCATGTTTTCCAGCAACAAAGTCTCTCTTATCATAATGTTTACTTTTAGAAGGTTGGTTATCAAGATCAACGTCAAGTTCTATTTCAACATCGTTATCACTTATCAGGTTCTTTATCAATATCTGGTGAGCATCTACATGAACATCATCATTGTCATTATCATTATCACTAGGTGAATGTTCATTACCAGATTGTGTTTCAGCATCAGAAATAGAAACATCATTATTATCCTCAGAAGTATTTTCTACCCGAGGTTCACCAAAAGTATGCAAAGTCCTATCATTTTTATTTTTATTTTTAAACAGATCGATGTCTACTACACAACTTGTTCTTGTAGACTCGTGTTGGGCCTCCAAGCGCAGTGTTTTGTAGGATAGTAGCAAATTTCCCTCAAGTGGATGACCTAAGGTTTATCAATCAGTGGGAGGCGTAGGATGAAGATGGTCTCTCTCAAACAACCCTGTAACCAAATAACAAAAAGTCTCTTTTGTCCCCAACACACCAAATACAATGGTAATTTGTATAGGTGCACTAGTTCGGCAAAGAGATGGTGATACAACAGTAGTGTGGTACCCCGGCTCAGAGCGACCGGTTTACCTTGCATTGCCAGCCCAGAGACCTTGTCTTCTGGCAACACACAACAACTTGGTACAGAAAAACAACCGCTTTATTCATGCTAGCAGAGCGTAGTTTATATTACAACAGTTTGCGAGGCCAAGCGGCACACACGGTGCGGCTGAACAATATGTACATTATTTAGTGAACATAAAGGGGCCTCAATCATGACAACTACACGGCAGTGGAACAACGTCGTAGCGGAACTCCATAGCATAGGGACACCAATGTGGACACGATCTAGACTCGGACAACACTCCTTTCCAACGAGACTTTCCTGAAATCTGGCATGACACACCAGGTCAGTACATTGAATGTACTTGCAAGCTCACAACAAGCATAAACATAATGAAAAACAATATCATGATATTTAACCATTTAATCAACAATGCAACCATATATCCAACATGCTGTGAATATGCTCAACTGGTACCCGTCCCACGAACTTGCTTATCGGACGTGATCATTTCCAGACCACAAACATGATGATCTAAAAAACACACTCATGATCCTTACGGCGATCACAACCCGACCAACTCATGGCATGTGATCCTTACAACGATCACAACCTGACCAACTCATGGCCCGTGATCCTTACAGCGATCACAACCTGACCAACTCATGGCCCGTGATCCTTACGGCGATCAGAACCCGACCAATACTTGGCCCAACTCAACACGATGGCCTCACTGCCATCCTCAGTACAAAATTAGTGTGCAAATTTATTAAGTGTTGACCCATGGTGTACCCTACTTTCGAGCATGTCCGTAACCGTGGACTCGGCTACCGATAGATTAATATACACTCTGCATAGGTTAGTACACTGTACCCACACTACGGAACCCATGGCCGCGCACTCCCATTCGGGTGGACCAACGGCATTCTGATGAAACCATTTCATTGTCATGACACTCTCCCGGCCACTCCGACTCAGTCCCCATTGGGCTAGTCATGGGTGGCCCCGTGTCTACCTCCAGACACCTCGACCACCATCGTGTCCACGATCCACTCTGGGACCCGGTACCAAAAGTTAACTTAACAACGGGCTCACAAGGTTATGCCTGCCTACCGGGCCAGGGTACCGCACGCCCATAACCTTCCCTAAATAGAGGCACCGACCAGAGGCACGACAATGAAATGCATTAAGGCCGTCCCATACCGACAAATGTGGTTGCAATGGGAAAGACTCGTTTCAGTGGCACCATGACCCGGTTAACAACATATTCAAGTTGAGTTACTTATCAGATTCAACTTAATGTGAAAATAAGCGGTGTCATAATGCCATGCTATGCATCACTTAACACATGCATCACGTAACCATGCAAATGACTGAATCAACCACGCTCCCATGGAGCCATCATCAACTCATGCTACTTCTCTGGCTAAGATCACACCTCACTTAAACCAGAATCATTTCTAGCAATCTCATAATTTTTCATCATGCAAGGATAATAATTAAACTAATTATTAAACTCCATGACCATATCCTTTATTCATTACTTGTAACCAAGTTCTTCTTAGCTTATCAATAAGATTTACTTCCAACTTTCTGTAATTCAAGCATTTTAACATGACAAGCATCTAACAGAATATAATCATTATATAACTAATTTTAAATGCATAAATATTCATAAGTTCAAGTAGGAAAATCACAAATATTGAAGTGACACTATGAGAATGTTGCTGTGGCTTGCCTTAGTGCCGATGAGGTTCACAAAGCTCCTGGTGATCCTCAAGACAAGCTGGCTCTTCTGAAAATAATCAAAACCACAAAAAGAAAACATAAAGAAACCTTTTGAAAATTACTAGAAAATCTAGACAGCAAGGAAAAATCCCATCTTTTGGGTGCTGTTAGATTTTTGGACACGGAACATAATGCAAAAAGAATCAATGCATTTGGACATATAGATAAAAAGTTATGGCCATTTGAAGTTTCCTGGATTTTAAATGAATTTGAAATAAATATTAAACAGACTTGGGGGTGACGTCGAAGGCGTAAACACCCGGGGCGCCACCACTCATACCGCTTTGCACGCGTAATGATTGGCTGACTAGAGGGCCCCGCTAGTTAGGCCAAAGGGAGGGGAGAGGGAAACAGAGGGAGGCGGCGCTTCGCCGGAGCACACGCCGACGATGAGGCTTCTTGGAGTCAAACGAGAGGGGGGGATCGACGGAGGAGAAGGTTGCGCACCTGCCCATACCCCTAGCGTAGCTAGAGGTGACCGGACGGTGTCAGAATCGTCCTCTCCAGCGGAGGCAGAGGGAGGAGGTTGCCGGAGACAAAGACGCCGGCGGCTTGGGGCGGCTCCAGGGGCTCCAACGGGGTGGTTGGCCTCACCGATGAGTGGCGGAGGCCCTGGCAGGGTCGCCTTAGCTTGGGAGGGGTCGGAGCTGCGAGGACGATCTGGAGGGGATCACCGGTGAGCTCGGCTTCGGGAAGGCAGCCCGCGGCCTGCCTGGTCGGGTTGTGGCTTCTACTCGCTCGTGGTGTGGCGGATTATATAGGCGGGCGGCAAGGATGGTTCGGGCTCCGCCGGAGGACACCTGTCCACGGCACCCGGCGATGAACGGCGCCAGAGATAGAGGGAGAAGACGACGGAGCTCACGCAGGAACTGTGCAGGGCGTGGACGAGCACATGAGCGAGGGGGAAAGCGATGAGCACAGTGCGCCGCGCACTGTGCCGTTGGCCGGACCATGCCCGTGCTCTCTGCGGTGAGCTCCGGCGTCGGCGAGCACCAGGGTGGAGTTAAGGAGGTGGAGATGAGGATGGTGGCGAGGCGTTGGCATGCTTTGGCCGGTTGGGCAGCGAGCACGCGCTCAACAAAGCACTAGGCGGCAGGCAGAGCGCGTGTTTTCCATGCCAGCATGCCCGGACGAACGCGGTCACCACGTGAACCGTGACATCAGGCCACCCTAAGCGCTAACCAAGATGTCTGGCGTGTAGTCCTTGGTAGATTGAAGTGTTACCACGGTTTGGTTGGATCCAGGTGCAGTAGAAATGAATTTGTACTGCTGACAAGTTACTGGACAATAACTTTGTAGAGTTACTATGGTCAAACCACTCGGAGTTAAGAGCTGAGCTTTCTGGTTTTACTTACACTTACTAAGGTAAATAGGTACAGGAAAAACCAGCTACAATGGAGCTAGTAAAAAGGTAGTTGCTGTAGAAACTACCATTTCTGTCCAGAAATGACTTTGTTTTCTGTAGCCAAAATATTCCAAAGAGTGGTGAAATATTTTTGCTCGGAAAGGTGCCCTAGGGTCCAAAGAATAATTGGGATTTTTCTCAGGATTTTTGGGGCAAGAAAAATTAGGGTTGCTTTGGAGCTCAATGGGCTAGCTAGGGTTTTGAAGGGCAAAATGAATATTTTTCATTTAAGAAAAATATTCCAAGAAATATTTTGAGTTGAACCAGAGGTGAAATGATGGTTTTTAGGAGGAGAGGGAACACTTGGGTGAAAATCAAGGGGTACCCAAGTGGTTAAGTCCAAATGAAATGATTCAAAACTCCAAATTCAAAACCAACTCAACTGAAAATCAAGCAAAGAAAAGAGGGCAAAAACTAGGCTGTCACAAACCTCCCCCACTTAGAATGAATCTCGTCCTCGAGATTCGGTTGCTTGGGAAAACCATTCTGGATAACATGCCCTTAGAAATTCTTCTGATTCCCAGGTTGATTCTGACTCGGTATGATGCTTCCATTGGACCTTGTTAAACTTTCATGCTTTACTACGAGTGACTCTTTCCATTTGATCCAAAATTTTCACTGGCCCCTCTTCATAGGTTAAGTCCTTTGCCAGCTCTATCTCTGTCAAATCGGTCTTTTTCTCGGGCGGTGATATGCACCGTCGCAATTGTGAAATGTGGAACACGTTGTGCACGTCTGACAACTCAAGGGGCAACTCCAACTGATATGCCACAGCACCTACTCGTGTCATAACGGGAAATGGACCAATAAATTTGGGTGCCAATTTTCCACGGGTTTGAAACCTCTTGATTCCTTTCATAGGCGTGACTCGAAGATAGACATGTTCTCCGGGTTCAAAGCTGATCTGTCGGTACTTTGCATCGGAATAACTTTTCTGTCGAGATTTGGCCAATTGCAATCCGTCTCGGATCTCCTTGACTTGCTTTTCGGCTTCCAGCATGAGATCCGTTCCGAAAATACGGCTATCTCCAGTTTGAGACCAATTTAATGGAGTGCGGCACTTACGGCCATACAAAGCTTCATATGGTGACATCTTTAAACTGGTCTGGAAGCTATTGTTATACGAGAACTCGGCGTACGACAAGCAATCTTCCCATTGTGGGCCTTGGGCCAAAGCACAGGCTGGGAGCTTATCTTCGAGTATTTGATTTACCCATTCTGTTTGTCCATCCGTCTGAGGATGATAAGCAGTACTGTATTTCAATTCTGTTCCGAGGGCCTGATGGAGACGGGACCAAAAAGCGGAGGTGAAAAGTGAACTTCAGTCAGAAGTGATGGTTCGGGGAACTCCATGCAGACTGACTATTCTGGATACATACAGTCATGCAAGCTCATCTGCTCGGTATGAGGTTTTGATTGGGAGGAAGTGGGCCACCTTGGTTAATGTATACACTATGACCCAGATCGCATTATTGCCTCGTCGGGTCTTAGGTAGCCCTGTGCTGAAGTCCATACAGAAATCATCCCATTTCCATTGTGACACTAGCAGTGGTTGGAGAAGTCCGGCTGGCTTCTGATGTTCTGCCTTTACTTTGTCGCATATGTCACAACAAGCCACGAAATAAGCAATGTCTTTCTTCATTCCATCCCACCAAAATATTTGTCGAAGGTCTTCGTACATTTTTGTACCTCCAGGGTGAACTGAATACGAGGATTTGTGGGCTTCTGACAGGATCTTCTGCTTCAAATCTTCTTGATTAGGCACACAAATCCTTCCCCTGAATCGGAGGGTACCGCACTGATCCTTCGAGAAATCGGAAAGCTTGACACGTTTCTACAGATCGGCATCGCCTGGCTGGGCTTTGCGGATCTCTTACCCAAGGGTAGCGGTAACTTTCAGAATATTGGCAAGGCCAGCCTCAACTATGACCAGGTTGAGCTAAGCAATCTCTTCTTTAAGTTTGCGAGGCAAAGATTCCAATATGACATTTAAACTGGCGGGTTTTCGACTGAGGGCATCGGCAACCACGTTGGCCTTACCCGGATGGTAATTTATTCCAAGGTCATAATCCTTGACCAACTCAAGCCATCTTCGTTGACGGAGATTTAAATCCGGCTGAGTAAATATATACTTGAGGCTTTTGTGATCGGTAAAAATTTGGCACCTTTTTCCGATGAGGTAATGTCTCCAAATTTTTAAAGCATGAACTACCGCGGCCATTTCCAAATCATGAGTGGGGTAATTTCCTTCGTGGGGTCGTAGCTGCCGTGAGGCATAAGCTACTACCTTGCCATCTTGCATAAGTACGCATCCCAGTCCTTGCCTAGAAGCGTCGCAGTATACGTCAAAGCTGCGGTAGATATCTGGAAGTGTTAATACTGGCGCAGTTGTCAGGCATTTCTTCAACTCGGTGAAACTTTTCTCATAGTCCGTAGTCCATTCAAACTTCTTATCCTTTTTGAGAAGCTCCGTCATGGGTTTAGCAATCTTGGAAAACCCTTCAACGAAACGGCGGTAGTATCTGGCTAATCCAAGAAAACTCCGGATCTTAGATACGGTGGCGGGTGGCAACCAGTCGAGCACATCTTTTACCTTGATTGGGTCCACGGCTATACCCTCAGCAGATAGCACATGCCCGAGGAATCCAACTAGCTTGAGCCAAAACTCGCACTTAGTGAATTTGGTGTATAACTGATGCTCACGGAGTCGTTGCAACACTGCTCGGAGGTGTTCCTTATGCTCTTCTTCACTTCTTGAGTAAATAAGTATATCATCGATGAAGACGACTACAAACTTATCGAGGAAGTCCATGAATACTTTATTCATCATGTGCATGAAGAAGGCGGGGGCGTTGCTGAGGCTAAAAGACATGACTGTATATTCATAGAGACTGTAGCAAGTGGAGAATGCGCTCTTGGGAATATCCTCCTTTTTAATTTTGAGCTGATAATATCCAGTCTGCAAATCAATATTTGAGAACACCTTGGCTCCACTAACCTGATCAAACAAATCATCAATTCTTGGCAGAGGGTATTTGTTTTTGATCGTTACATCATTCAACTATCGGTAGTCCACACACATACGGAGGCTGCCATCTTTCTTGTCCACAAAAATAGCAGGTGATCCCCATGGTGAGGAACTGGGGCGGATATACCCTTTTTGGAGCATTTCATCAAGCTGTTTCTTTAGCTCCACTAATTCGGATGACGGCATTCAATAATATTTCTTGTGTATTAGTGTGGTTCCGGGCACAAGATCTATTGCAAACTCAAGCTCTCGATTAGGTGGCATGCCTGGCAGTTCTTCTGGGAATACATCAGGAAACTCGCTGACCACCGGAATTAATTCCATTTCAGCTGTTGCTGTAAAGACCATTTCCTTGGAGGGTATGCTCCTACGAGCAATAAACTTTGTAGTTTGTCCCTCTTGGCTGGTCAAGTTGACATCTCGGGTCGCACAATTTATGCACACTTGGTACTGAGTAAGCCAATTCATACCCAAGATAACATCCAACTTATCATACTCAATAAGTATCAAAGAGGTTGGAAAACAGATTCCGTTGATACTGACTTCCAGATTGCGGCAGACTAGATTGCTTCTGATAAGAGATCCCGGGGTTTGTACCAGCATATTGTTGCCCAAAAGCGAACAAGGAAATTTTTTTTGGGCAACAAAACTCAGAGAAATAAAAGAGTGGGAAGCCCCAGAGTCAAATAAAATTACTGCAGGTATGTTATTAACAGGGAACATACCAATGACGACTTCGGGATTTTCTTGGGCTTCGTCGGTGGAAATGTGATGAACGTATCCCGTGATGTCGTGCTGACTTGGGCATGCCTCCAAATAATGGACTTGTGGCTTGAATGTAGCATCGGTCCGGTTGTTCTTGGGACACTGTTTGGCATAGTCTCCGGTTTGTCCACAACTGTAACAAGAATTGTTGTGCAGGTGATTCTCCAGAACTGGGTTGATCACGTCATTCTTGACTTGGGTGGTGGCCTTGTTAACATTTTGTTGCCAATTGGGCTTGTATGCTACCTGAGTTGGCTGCCAGGTACGAGCCTTCTGCACTGGTTGCATTTCCTTTTTGGGCTCAAACTTGCGCTTGTGATCGTTATGGGCAGGCTTATTATCTGATACAATCATGTGTTCCCTTTCAGCAATGAAAGCCTTGTTCACCAGGGTTTGGAAATCTGGGAAATCGAACACACTGAGAGCACAACGAAGTTGGGGGTTTAATCCACCAAGAAACATGTCTATCTTCCTTTCTTCAGTGGCCACGTCATATTGAGAGTAACGTGACAGGTGATTGAATTTCTGCAAATATTCTCCCACAGACTGACTTGGAGGAGCGCGAGAAATTCACGCTGCTTAGTCTTCATAATTCCCGTAGGGATGTGATATTTCTGTAATTGCTCCTTGAATCTTGACAAGGTAATTTCTTCATCAGCAACCCCCATGGCTTTTTAATTTTCCCACCATATAGCAGCAGCGCCTTCCAGATAACGTGTTACAAATGGAACCTTATCCTCTTCATCAGTTCGAGCAACCTCAAGCTTCTTTTCCATAGTTCTCAGCCAATCATCTGCATCCAAGGGATCAATGGCCTGACTGAAACTGGGAGGCTTAGTTCTTTGAAAATCGGATAACTTGGAGTGATGGTCGGGATGATTTCCATTCTGTCTAACCATTGTTTGAATACTTCTGAATATTTCCATCAGATCATTATTTCGTCTTTCCTCGAACATACGCATAATTTGCTCGGTGGAGGGCGGATTTGGCGGTGGAGGCGGTGGTGGAACGTACGGCTCGGGTGATTGTCCTGCCTGTCATGCGGAACGCCAAACAGGAGAACCCCGCAAACGTTGCTACTGCAGCCTCCCCACATCATCCTAATATGATTTTCCCAAGTCAACGCAACCGAGATGAGAAGCATTCAACATAAACTAGGGAGAAGCCAGCAACAAAATCCAAGTAAAACCGAAAAGGCGAAGAAAATACGGCGAATAAAATAAAGTCCAACATAATTATACATAGACTCATACATGAAAGTGTCGGTGTTCTGGGAATGGGGGTCCCCAGACTTGCCTGCCTGCGGCCTGCGGCGTGGCTCGAGTGATGGCCCAGTACGGCCCATCTTCATCAGCGCAAGACTCAAGAACCTTGCGAGGGGCCAAGCCTCGCGGGGCGGACGACACAAGACTTCCTCAGGAACGGCCTCGCCAGGCAGGCTCGCGAGGAGGCGGAGAGATCAAGGTAGGGTGCCTCGTGAGGTGCTCATGACGCAAGCCATGACGATCGAGACCAGGCGGGCGTTGGCCTGTGTAGTGTCCTTGTTTCCTCTTTGGTGCAAAGGGGGAAAGCACAGACGTGGAGTACCAAGGCATCAGGCAAAGGTTGCCATTTCATTGCAACGAGACCAAGACCAGCAGAGCGGCAGGATGGAGTTCACCGTGGAGCCCAAGACGGCGTGATCGCCAGTGCCTTTGGCAGCCGAAGACCAACTTTAGTCAGGATAACTTGTACTAGATGTTCCCCTTCAAAATGGCCGTTGTTGGCGCCCTTCCCGCTCAATATTTGGGAAGAGGACCAGGGCCTCTATAAATAGGACTAGCCACCACAGAGAACAGAGGGCGGAGATAGGGCACCTATTAGACCGAGAGGCGATCAAACTCACCCTAGCAGTTCATCACACCAGCTCAAGAACACCTCTCACGAGGTTGTTCTTCCCTTGTACTGTTCATCATCAGCCCCTGAGGCAATCCACCACACCACACACTGGAGTAGGGTATTACACCACAACGGTGGCCCGAACCAGTACAAATCTCGTGTCCCTCGTGTTGTTCATCGTTTAGCTTAGATTCTCATGAGGCGATCGGACATGGATCGGCAGGGGGAAGATCTTCGTGCGCACCCCAAAGTTCGAACGTTAAGGGTCTGCCAGAACCCAACATCCAACATTTGGCGCGCCAGGTAGGGGTGCGCCGGAATCTTCCTTCTTCCGTCCCGCGTTCCGCCGCTTCACCGCCTCCATGTCCGGCGACCCGACGGCCAACTCCGACCACTGGGCGGCATGGCCTGCCCATGCCGTGCCGCCTCCCCAAGGTGACCTCAACCCCGCACCACAGGTAGCCCGTGCCCCACAGAGCGCCGCAGGGCACGGGCGACGCAGTCAGGCGTCGCCTGCCCTCACTCCATGGCAGGTATGATCGATAGCGAGGGCCTCGAGCCATGCTGCGGCCACGGCACTGCACACCCGACGGGAGCAGGCGAACATGAAGGCCGCACTCATGGTGGCACGAGAGCTGCTGCGGTGCAGACTGCAAGAAAGCGGCCACGATGTGCTGCTGGAATGCGTCACCGAGCTCCTAGATGCCACTGCTTCAGGGGCACCCCCGTTCTGCATCCAACTTCCACCCCAGGCCCCGGGCGGATCATGAGGCGGGCCAATCCGTGGCCACGCGCCCCCGGGCGCACCTCAAGGCTTCATCAACACCGGCCTGGCCATCAGTGCCGGGTAGCAAGCTGCGCCAGCGCCGCCCTTGGTAAGCGAGGGCATGCACATCGCTTCCTATGGTCCTAGCGGGCCACCGCCCTACCGTCCCCAAGATGGAGCTTCAAGTCGAACTGCATGGCGCACGCAACACTACGACGAGGCCTTTGGGGTGGTGACCCCGGAGGCCTATGTGCCCCACATGGTGGATCGAGGGTACGCACCGGAGGAAGTGCACGGCTCGTTCCTCGGGCCAGGCTGGGAGGAAGAGGCGCCAGAGGCCGAGCTCTTTCAGGAGCCTCACGGAAGCCTCGACAACTGTGCCGGCGGCAGCAACTACCAGTACCGCTAATTCCTCAGGAGCAAGCTTATGCTAACCATGGGTCACAGGAGATTCAGGTCGCGGCAGCGGATGGCTGCCCCAGTGCGGCAACCTCCCTCCCCTTAGGAGGAGGGCACCGGGGGCAGCAGGAGAGGGGCCGGGAGCCAGGCTCCTCTCCACGACATGCGGAGCAAGGCGTTCTTCAGAGGTAGGCTCTCTGCCGGGGAGGTGCCCCAAGGCCTGGCCCCGGCAGAAGACCCGTGGTCATCGGGGGAACCACTGGCGTCCCCTTTTCCCCATTGGTGTCGTCCTGGTTTCTGGTCGCCGTCGATGGTGGTCAAGGGTGGCGCAAGGCGGGCCCCTCATCTGGCGATATGAAGCAAGGCCGGTACCTGTGAAGAAGGCCCAGTGCCTGTGAAGCTCGCCGCCCGTGACACTCTCACGTAATAATGAGTTGGGGATGTACACGCCCCGGAGTCTCCGGAGAGCCGCCCTCAGGCCTCGGGGGCTCCCTCCCACGCCCAGTGGTAGCACTTAGCTCCGCGCTCGTGAGAAGACGTCGAAGACTAGACTAGGTGCCGGACGCGGCCCTTTGCTTTTTGCTTCCTTTCATGCGAGCAGGCTTTCTCACCTCAGATCTGAGTTGAAGTCGAATTTGTGGTTGCGTATGTGGGGAGGGGTGTTGTGTCTTATTCGTGTGCTTTCTCGTGCTCCGGTTTCTGTTCAAATTGGAATTCACACTAGCTGCCTCCCTCTCGCGAACCCCTCATGAGAGGGGCAGGGCCCACCATGTGCGCCTGCCGTCCCACGGCCGGCGCTTGCCCCAGCCAGGCTCTCGCCGCATGATCAAACGGGGCCCTCATGAGGCCCTCGGATGGACACTGCGAGCCTACTCGAGGCTCGCCAAGACAAAGGTAAAACCATGACTACCTACTCATCGCAAGAATCATGGCATCATGCAGGCACCCGTTCGGCGCCGATCTCAACAACATGTAGGAAACAACCTTTTTACATGAGGGGCTTCCCCTCCCAAAATGCTCTCACAACTTTTTGGGCCACGCCCGAGTCTCTTCTTGCGTAGGACAAACAATAGGGGGAAGCGCAGAATCAGTCGGACATGTCGCTCACTGCATCCCCCAGGGCGTCCCCTAAGGCGTTGCTAGCACTGCCGTCATCGTCGCCGGCCTCCCCATCACCGTTGTTGGCACCGTCTTCACCACCGTTCACCACGTCGCCTTTGTCAGAAGCAACGATCACCCTGTCGTCATCAGAAGTGAAGTCCCGGACGAGTGCATCTACATTGTCCTCCACCCCCGCTAGGTCACCTCGGACGGCCTCAGGCACCGGGGAGATGGCGGCGTCGAAGTCGAAGAGGGTGTCGAACTTTTGGAGATAGCTGAAGACGCGGGAGAATGCCCGCGCGGGCAGCCCGCGGCTCCGTTCCTCCACCAGCTGGCGAGACCTCTCAGAGCAGTTCTCTAGACGCATCACCATGTCAGTGAAGAACCGAAGATTGCCGGCGTAGTTGGTCACATGCGGCTCCTCAGCGACTGCCTCGCAGATGTTTCCCAAGGCCACATTAGCCCTTTCCTTGAGCGTCCGGAGCATGGGGTCGTACATGTGTTCCAACGTCTTCCGCTGGCGGATCTCGTCCACATTGCGCTGTGTGACGGCCTCGGCATCATCAACCGGTCGTTGAAGAAGAAGCAGTTCGGCACGGAAGGAGGCCAGCTCAGCCTGCGTCGAGCTTAGTGCAACAGCGGTGGCCTCAGCTCGCTGAGTGGCTTCAGTCAGCATGGTCCTGAGGGCAGCAGTCCTGCCCGCGGCTTCAGCCTTGATCAACTCCAGTCGCTCTTCATCCCCGCGCTCAAGGCCGGTGTGAGCCTCCGCCACGCGACGGTCGATCTCCTCCTAGATCCGTGCCTCCCGCGCATCTATGTCGTCCTCTGCTTGGTGACCTGGCGCTCCCTCGTCTCCAACCACTCCAGATCGAGGTTGCACTCGGTAGCCTCCAATGTCAGCGCTTCCTCGTGCCTCTGGAGCTCCCCCTCTTCAGTGGGCCCCCCTTTCAGCAACGCAAGGGTGGGCGGCGCAACTCCACCTGCTGCTCCAAGGAGTTGCACCAGTCTTGGAGCTCCCACACGCGCTCTTCCGCAGCTTCACGTCGCCGATCTGATTCCTCAGCCTCCTCGATGGCTCGGGCACATGCCTCTTGAGAAGTCACCAGAGACGCCTCAGCCTTGGCATTGTCGAGATCACGCTGGTGGCTTTGAGACGCACGTCTTCGCCCGCCTGCTCTGCGCCAAGCTGGCTCACTGCATCGGCTGGCCTCTGGAGGAACTCTTGGCGGACAACGCTGCGCTCCTGCGCACGCTTCAGCACATCGTCAATGTCTACCTCCGACATTGACGCTGGCGGAGGGCCCTGGAGTGGCTCACCCCCTCTCGGCAGGAGGCTGGGGGCTGGCGCCCCTGTGATCACCGGGCGGGCCCCGCAAGGGACCCAGCCAGGCGTCAATCCACCTCCCGATGAGGACCCGAAGATCGACTTCAGCCACTCGCCGCCTATGATCAGTGGAGGAGCTCGGGGCAAGTTGGTTGTGCCCAAGGAGAGCTCACGAGGGAAGAGCAGTGCACCGACAGGTTCAAGGCGCGCCGCAGGTCGGCCTGCCTCTCCACCCGAGCTTGTACCAAGGGCGACACGCAGACTCAGGACAATCAAGGTCGGTGATGGAGGAGAAGCCTATGAAAGCGGCTCCTCGCGTGGCTCTGCGGGCTCGTCAGGAGGGATCCTGAAAGGCCATAGTCAGCAAAGGGAGCGGCAAGCAAGGAACTACAAGAACGAGGGACTTACTCATCCATGGCGAAGTACTTCCTGTGCTTCAATGGGCGGAACGGGCGATCTTCACCACCAGAAGCCTCCTTCCTCTTGCGGAGGGCCTTGAAATCTATGCGGAACTGGCCCAAGATCGTGACGTGAGGGCCGGCACGCGGCATAGGAGTCGAGGCATCAGGACGGCCTACATCAGGGGCAGCAGCCTGAGAGGAGCGGTCAGGTGCCACCTCGTGGTGGCCTGCCGAGCCTCGGGGGCTTCGGCCTCGGGAGCCGCAAATCGCGCCCTCTCATTAGCCACCACCTCGAGAGGGGCTCCGTGAGCTCCGGAGGATGACGCCTCGGGAGCCCCGCGAGACAGCAGCACCTCGACATCAGCCCCCCCAGCTTCTGCCAATGCTTGCCTCCCAGCATCGACTCCTGAGGCAAGGTCGACACGAGCGGCTAGGGGAAGGACTACGGCAACCGGGTTCTCGCGGGGCCCCATGAGGCCAGCTGGGCGCAATCCACATTCGTCGAAGCAGGGCATTTGCCTCACGAACTCGACCCTGTTTGTGCAAAGATACAACAGGGCGCCTCCATGACCAACGCTGCCAGGAGAGGGGTCGCCAGTCAGGACCTGCAGCACCTTCTTCAGCGTCTCAGGTGCGAGATCCCCTTCCTGGAGCCTCATATGGTCCTGACGACCGGAGTAAGCCCACATTGGGCGGGAATGGCGCTGGAGAGGAGCGATGCGGCACCGGAGGAACTCCTTCACCACCTTGGGTACCGTCACTCCGAGCTTCCTCAACCTCTCGAAGTGATGCCAGGTGAAAGCAAGCTGGGGGCTCGTAAGTTCCTTGTGACCCCAACCAGGATTGGGAATAGCAGGCAGCGTCGGGTGCGCGAGCAGGGGGCTGGGCACCCCAACGTACACATACATCCACCGCTCCCGGAACTCGCTCGCAGAAGGTGTGAGGCCAAAGTCGACCCCCGAGGCGGCCGTCTCCGGCACGACCTGGAAGCTCACGCATCCCGAACACTAGGAAGGGTCGGACAAGCGCAGAGAGAAGAAGTGGCGCAAAAGGGCAACGGGAGAAGGAATCCCCACCATGGCCTCGCAGACGAAGGCGAAGACATCAAGCAGAGTAATGGATTGGGGGCCAAGATGCATCGCGTGGATCTGGTAATGGGAGAGCACCACATTGAAGAAAGAGGAAAAGGGGGGACCCAGGCTCGCCCATAGGGCGTCGGCAAAGAATTGGACCTCCGTGACGATCCTGTCGAAGGAGGCATGGGATGCGGGCCAGACCGTCGTCTTCCTGCACTCATTGAAGCTGGAGGCAAGCGCGGAGCAGACCTTCTCCAGGGCTTCCAGATTGAGTATGAGTGACTTGTCGATGACGGGAGCAGCCGCCGGAGTCGCGCTGGACGAAGGCGCAGGTTTCTTCCCCTTGTCCTTTTTCATTGGCGCCATGGAAACGCAAAGGGGAAGAACTCAAGATGGATTGGAGAGGGAAGCAGAGGCTCGAGGAGGAAAAGGGAACAAGAAGCACGCAGGCAGCAAAGGGAGGATAACTGTGTACAAGCCTCGTGGCCGCCTATCCAGGCGCATAATGAGGGAGCATGGGGAAGCAGAGGAGCCCACGTCCAATCAACCTCCACGCGGCGCTCAAGGCCACAGGCTGATGGGACCCACGGCGCTCCGTACTTGCCCCTTCGCTTCTCCGCTAAGCCAAGTCCGAGCGCGCCTTGGGCCCGGGGGCTACTGTCGGCGTTCTGGGAACGGGGGTCCCTAGACTTGCCTGCCTGTGGCCTGCGGCGTGCCTCGAGTAATGGCCCAGTACGGCCCATCTTCATCAGCGCAAGACTCAAGACCCTCGGGAGGGGCCAAGCCTCGCGTGGCGGTTGACACAAGACTTCCTCAGGAACGGCCTCGCCAGGCAGGCTCGCGAGGAGGCGGAGAGATCAAGGCAGGGTGCCTCACGAGGTGCTCGTGATGCAAGCCATGATGATCGAGACCAGGCGGGCGCCAGGTGGGCGCCGGCCTGCGCAGTGTCCTTGTTTCCTCTTTTGTGCAAAGGGGGCAAGCACAGGCGTGTAGTACCAAGGCATCAGGCAAAGGTTGCCATTTCAGTGCAACAAGACCAAGACCAGCAGAGCGGCAGGATGGGGGTCACCGTGGAGCCCAAGACGGCATCATCGCCAGTGCCTTTGGCAGCCGAAGACCAACTTTAGTCAGGATAACTTGTACTTTAGTTGGGAAGGGGAACATCTGGTACACTTATACTGACTAAAGTTGGTCTTCGGCTGCCAAAGGTCCTGACGGTGACGCCGCCTTGGGCTCCATGATGACCTCCATCCCGCCATTCTGCTGGTCTTGGTCTTGTTGCACCGAAACGGTAACTCTTGCCTGATCCCTTGGCCTGTGCTTGCCCCTTTGCACCGAAAGGGAAACAAGGACACTGCGCAGGCCGGCGCCTGCCTAGGACCTGCCTAGCCTTCGATCGTCATGGCTTGCATCATTGGCCCCTTGGGAGGTGCCTTGCCTTGATCTCTCCGCCTCCTCGCGAGCCTGCTTGAGGAGGCTGCTCCTGAGGAAGCTCTCTGTCGTTCGCCCCGCGAGGCTTGGCCCCTCCCGAGGGTCTTGAGTCTTGCGCTGATGAAGATGGGCCGTACTGGGCCATTACTCGAGGCACGCCGCAGGCCACAGGCAGGCAAGTCTAGGGACCCCCGTTCCCAGAACGCCGACAGTAGCCCCCGGGCCCAAGGCGCGCTCGGACTTGGCTTAGCGGAGAAGCGAAGGGGCAAGTACGGAGCGCCGTGGGTCCCATCAGCCTGTGGCCTTGAGCGCCGCGTGGAGGTTGATTGGACGTGGGCGTCTCCACTTCCCCACGATGCCTCGGCAACCGCACGACTTGACAAGTTCCTGCATGCAAAAATGGGTCATGATTACCTGCGATCATGGAGGCCGATGGTTGGCCTCCTCCGGCTATAAGTATAGAACGACGCGAGCCATTCCAGTTCATCTCCTCTGCTACCCCTCCTCTTCTTCACTCTGGCTGCTCACTATCTCCATGGCTCCACCAAAGAGGTTCTCGGCTGCGGAGAAAGGAAAGGCTCGCCAGGAAGGGCCTGACTCTCCTATGACCAAGCGCGGTCGGGGCCGGCCCCACAAGCACCCTGTGTCCCCCGTGGTGGCTTCCCGCGGTTGCGGGGGAGGCTCCTTGTGCGGCGACGAGCGCCTGGTCATCGATGGGAGGCATGCCGTGGCTGCACGACCCCCAGACCATGCTTCCGCTCGGTGGAAGTGCTGCCAGAGTTTGTTGTGTGGTCGGCGGACCCGACCATCACTTGGCTCCAGCTTCCTCACTTCTTCATAGGTGAGCTTCCAGCCGGCGCTCCGGGCGGCCTCTGGCTTCAGGCGGACAGCTGCTGCAGCAGGGCCTCCTGGGCTTCGCTGGAGGTTTCCGCCGCCGGGGGTTTGGCCCTGACCCACGACTGGCAAACTTTTGCTCGCGCGCGTGGCCTGAGCCGGTGGTGCACCTTGCACTTTAGGTTCGACGGCGACGCCACCGTCTACGCGAGGGTGTTCACGGAAGACGGTCGCTGTGCTGGGTGCTGCCCCGAAGACAATGACCGTGGCAGGGCGCCCAGCCTCGGCGTTGATCGGGACAAAGATGGCGGCAGGCGCATGGATTGCGGTGCCCGGGGCTCGCCAAGCTTGGCCGACTCTCCTTCAGGCAGCAGCTCTTCCAGCGGGGGTTGCGACCACCCTCCACGTCGTCGCGCCCGCCTGGGTGAAGGTAGCGGGCCGGTCCACCGTCGCGCCCCGGTGAAGCGAGAAGAGGGAGTCTGACCGAGCTCCGGAGGCAGCACGAGCCCTCGTCGTGGGCTGGTGCCGAACTAGTCATGCCTGTTTTGCCTTTCTTCTTTTCCTGCAAAGAGAGGAAGTAGTGTAGGGCCCTGCGGGGGCATGTCAAACTATCATTGCTAATTTTCGTGTTGTTTCCGCTATTTCTGTGCTACATTTATCTGTTGTGTACCCGTGTGCGGGAGTTACTTAACCCGTGGAGGCTTGCAGTGGTCTTTGCCTCCCGAGGTCGAGGCCTTGCCCTGCACTTTATGTCCTGCAAGGATTAGTCAAGAGGGGTGGCTTTTGGTTCGGTTGCGGGGGCGACCGACCCAGGTCCCGTGCTTGCGTCACAATGCCCGTGGGGCAACGACTGGGAGTGGTGATCCCTCAGTGGACCTGGATAGGAGAGCTTTAGGCGACCGAGGCAGAAAACACTCGCGAGGGCACCCGCGTACCTCCCTCGCGAGACTTGCGCGAGGAAAAACCAAAGCAGGTGAGCAAAAAGGAGAAAGGGGGGCTCGAGCCAGAGGCAGGGATAGCATCGATAAAACTTCAAATAGGAAAGAACAAGCCAACTGCAGAAAGCAAATGAGAAGGCCGCATCCGGCACCTAATCTAGGCTTCGATGTCTTCTCACCAGCGCGGAGCTAAGCGCTGCCACTGGGCGTGGGCGGGAGCACCCGAGGCCCAAGGGCGGCACTCCGGAGACTCCAGGGCGTGTACAGCCCCACTCATTATTATGTGAGAGTGTCACGGGCGGCGAGCTTCACAGGCATTGGACTTCTTCACAGGCACCGGGCCTTCCCCAAAACACGGTAGCTTCACAGGCGTTGGCCTTCTTCACAGGCACCGGGCCTTCTCCAAAATGCGGTAGCTTCATAGGCGTTGGCCTTCTTCACAGGCACCAGACCTTCTCCAAAATGCGGTAGCTTCACAGGTGTTGGCCTTCTTCAAAGGCACCGGGCCTTTTCCACAATGCGGTAGCTTCACAGGTGTTGGCCTTCTTCACAGGCACCAGCCCTTTTCCGCAATGTGGTAGCTTCACAGGCGTTGGCCTTCTTCACAGGCACCGGGCCTTTTCCGCAGGCACTGGGCCTCGCTTAGGGGTAGAATCTCCGGAGATGTTGAATGTTCCACGCGTTCTGGATGGGTACTCCCTCCTGGGTCTCCAAGCGCGCAGAGCCGGGCCTGGAAACATGAACAACCTTGAACGGGCCCTCCCACATGGGAGAGAGCTTGTGCAACCCTTCCCTGGAGAGGACCCGCCTGAGCACGAGGTCCCCTACCTCAAGAGTCCTGGGGCGGATGTTGCGGCAGTGGTATCGCTGCAACGCCTGTTGATACCTGGCCGCTCGCAGTGCAGCCTCTTGACGGTGTTCCTCCCCCAGCACGAGGTCTGTCCCCTGCATGGCGTCCTGCTGCGCCTCGTCGAACGCCAGGACCCGTGCGGAATGACGCCTGACCTCATGAGGGAGGACCGCCTTGGCTCCGTAGATGAGGAAGAACGGAGTCTCGCCGGTTGGTTTGGCCGCGGTCGTGCGGATAGACCACAGCATGGACTGGAGCTCGTCGTACCAGCCCCTGCCGCAGGCCTCCATCTTCTTCTTGAAGGTCCTGGCTTTGAGGCCTCTTGGGACCTCTGCGTTGGCTCGCTCGACCTGACCGTTGCTCCGGGGGTGCGCTACAGAAGCATAGCATATCTGCGTTCCAAGGTTAGCACAGTATGTTTTGAAGAGGTTACTGGTGAACTGCAAACCGTTGTCGGTGATGATGCGGTTAGGCACCCCGAATCGGCTCACGAGGCCCTTGATGAACTTGACCGCGGAGCCTGCGGGGATGGTGCGGACAGCTTCCACCTCAGCCCACTTGGTGAACTTGTCCACGGCGACGTAGAGGTAGCGATAGCCCCCTGGCGCCCGAGGGAACGGGCCCAGGATGTCCAGCCCCCAGACTGTGAATGGCCATGAGAGGGGTATGGTCTGCAGACCTCCCGCCGGCTGATGGATCTGCTTGGCATGGAATTGGCAGGCCTCACAAGCCTTCACCAGCTCCATGACGTCATTGAGTGTTGTGGGCCAATAGAACCCGCTGCGGAACACCTTGCCAACGAGGGTCCGTGATGACGAGTGATGCCCACAGTCTCCACCGTGTATGTCTGCCAGCAGCTCCTTCCCTTGCACTCTGTAAATGCAACATAGGGACACATCATTTGGTTGTCTCCGGTAGAGCTCTCCATCCTTGATGCAGTATGCCGTGGCCTGCCGGGCCACCCGCTCCGCTTCCTCCTCCTTCTCTGGCAAGGTCCCTTGTATCAGGTAGTTCCTGAGCTCTGCGATCCAGCATCCTTCCTGAGGCTCCAACACCAGGAGCAGGCGCGCCCCTGAGGCCGGGCCGTAGACCGGGGCTCCCGAGGCAGGCGGCTGGGGGAGCTCTTCCCGAGGATGCACCATGCTTGATAGTGATGGCGTCGCCGAGGGCTTGAAGAGCTGCTCCTCGAAGACGCCATGCTCCTGAGGTAGCCACCTGGATGCCCTCTTGGCAATGTCATCAGCCTCTTGATTGGTGCCGCGAGGCACATGCTGCAGCTCCAGTCCCTAGAACTTCTTCTCCATCCTGCGGACCTCCGCGAGGTAGGCTTCCATGTGCTCGTCCTTCGGCTCATACACCTTGTTAGAGAAATTGACGAGGAGTTGCGAATCACCCTTGATGGTGAGGCGCTTCACCCCCAAGGCGACTGCGGCTTTCAGGCCTGCTATCAGGCCTTCGTATATGTTGTTGGAGACCTTTTCTCCGTGCTGGAAACAGAGTTGTATGGTGTAGTAGAGCTTGTCTTGATTGGGAGATACGAGCACCGCGCCAGCCCCCGCACCGTGTCGGGAGAACGCCCCGTCGTAGTACATGACCCAGCCGTCCGGTGCCTTGCTTCCCGGGGAAAGTGATCGATCCTCGCCAGCCTCGAGGCCTGGCGCCTCTGCCCATTCCGCCATGAAGTCCGCAAGCACAGCCCCCTTGATGACTCTGGTCGTGCTAAATTCTAGCTAAAATGCTTGCAGCTCGATGTTCCACTCAGCGACTCTTCCAGCTGAGTTGGGGCTCCTGAGCACCCTTTCCAAGGGGTACGCTGAGACGACCTTGATGGGATGGCCTTGGAAATAGTGTTGCAGCTTGCGTGCGGCTACCAATAGTGCGAGGAGGAGTTTTTGAGGCATGGGGTACCGCGCCCTTGCGTCCCGTAGCACCGTGCTGACGAAGTACACGGGGTGCTCGACGAGGTTGGGAGTGCTGGTGCTGCTTGCGTCCTCCGGAGGCCGGGGCACCTCCTGAGACAATGGAGCCCCCAACGATTGGTCGCTTGGGGGGCCTCTTATGTTCCGGGGGTGCTCCCCTGCAACGGCTGATCCTTCTCGGCTGCGGTCGCGGTCTCTGTGAGGCCCTCTTGGTTCTGCTTTGCTTTGACCCGGACAGTTGCTGCGGCCTTGGTCCAACGCTCTTCCCTAACCGCCAACAGGGCTGTGCTGGCGGAGCAGGGGGTGGATGCAAGGTAGAGCACCAGGGGCTCTCGAGGACGCGGAGCTACCATCACCGGAGGGCTGGTTAAGTACCTTTTGAGATCCTGGAACACCTTGTCGGCCTCTTCAGTCCATTCAAAGGGGCCCTTCTTCTTCATCAGCTTGAAGAAGGGCAGTGCTCGTTCCCCCAGCTTGGAGATGAAGCGTCCTAGCGCGGTCACATGCCTGGTGAGTTTCTGCATCTCTCTAAGGGTCTTCGGCGGGCTCATGTCCTCAACTGCTTTGACCTTCTCCGGGTTGGCCTCGATGCCCGTGTGGTATACGAGGAAGCCCAGGAGCTTGCCCGAGGGGACTCCAAACACACACTTCTCCGGGTTGAGCCGCAGGTCCACCTCATTGAGGCTCGCGAAGGTTTCCTCCAAGTCCTGTATCAGGGTTTTTGCCTCTCGAGACTTCACCACAATGTCATCGACATAAGCCTCAGCATTCCTCTCTAGCTGCCGACCCAAGGCGATGTGCATCAGCCGCTGAAAGGTCGCACCTGTGTTGCGCAGCCCAAACGGCATGCATGTATAGCAGTACACTCCACACGGGGTCAAGAAAGCCGTTTTTTCCACGTCTTCTACTACCATCTTGATCTGGTGATAGCCCGAGAAGGCATCCAGGAAGCATAACAGGTCGCACTCAGCGGTGGAGTCGACGATTTGGTCGATGCAAGGAAGCGGGAATGGATCCTGCGGGCAGGCCTTGTTGAGGTTGGTGAAGTCGACACACATTTGTTCCTTTCCTCCCTTCTTCGGGACGACAACCGGGTTAGCCAACCAATCTGGATAGCGGACCTCGCGAATAACCCCTGCCGCCTCTAGCTTGCGTGTCTCTTGGACGATGAAAGCTTGCTTCTCAGTGGACTGCCACCTCGCTTTCTGCTTCACGGGGCGCACGTTGGGGCACACGTTGAGGTGATGCTCAATTACGCCCCTCAGGACCCCTGCTAGCTGATCAGGTTCCCATGCGAACACCTTCTTGTTCGCGCGTAGGAACTTCACCAAGGCCTCCTCCTGCTCGGGTCCGAGGTTGGCGCCTATGGTGAAGGTAGCATTAGTGGACCCGTCCTTGTCGACCAGTACCTGCTTGGTTTCCGCCTTGTCTTGGGTGAATAGCTGCTTCTTCTTGGCCGGTGCAGCCCCCTTGGGCTCAAGGGCGTCAGAGCTGGCGGGTTGTGCCGCCGCGGCTGTCTTGAAAAGCAAGCTTGAGTGCTTGCAGCACATCTCTTGTGTCTCCTAACACGGTGAGGACGCGCTGCTTCCGGGCATCTTCATGAGGTTGTACGCCGGGTGAGTTGCTGCCATGAACAGGGCCAAGGCCGGGTAGCCGAGGATGGCGTTGTAGGGGAGGCTGATGGGGGCGATGTCAAAGTCAATCAGCTCTGTGCAGAAGTTGTCGTAGGTGCCGAAGGTCACCGGGAGGCAGATTTGCCCTAAGGAGTCGGTGGAACCAGCCCCGACGCCCGAGAAGGGCCTGCTGGGCTGAAGTCGCTTCGGTGGCACGTGGAGGAGGCTAAAGGCCTCCACTGAGAGTACGTTAAGGCCAGCTCCGCTGTCGATGAGGGTCCTGGTGACGGCCACTTGGCAGATGGTGGGGGTGCACAACATCGGGAGCGCACCCAAACCGGCAGGGTTGGAGGCGTGATCGTCCGAGTTGAAGGTTAGATCAGCCTCGGGCGCCACCCAACTTGGGGGAGCTTCTCGGCTCTGGGAGGCGACACTGATCCGGCGGGTGAATGACTTGACGTGGCGACTCGCGGGCGGCGCCTGCGAGCCGCCTAGGAGAGCCGCGACGACCGGGGGTGCTGGCGCGGCGTAACGGGCGAGGAAGAGGTCGCGCAGCTCCCCCCAGGAGGTCACCGAAGCCGTCGGTAGGTGGAGCAGCCACATGTGCGGAATGCCGGTGAGGGCCATGGGAAACCAGTTGGCCATCACCCTGTCGTCTCCCCAGCCTTGAGGACAGCCTCCTCGTACACCAGTAGGAAAACCATTGGGTCCGCCGTGCCGTTGTAGCGCGGCGGCATCTCAGGCTAGAACTTGGGTGGCCACTGCACCTGTCACAACATCGGTTGTTGGAGTGGGCGGCGCGTCCGTGGGGGCGCGACGGGCGCGAGATGATGAGACGGCTAGAGTCAGTGACGGGGTGGCGGTGCAGCCATCGCGCCGCATCGAAGGACGCAGGGATGAGGCCTACTTCTCGTTCCCCACCTGGCCGGTGGCGGCGTTGGCGGCAGGCGACGGAGAACGACGGGGGCGTCCGCCGACGGGCGCCGTCTGGGCGACGCGGGTGGCGAGAGCAGCCCGACGCTCGGCGCGGTCTCGGCAAGCGTCAGCCATGGTCACGGAGGAAGATCATACACGACCAACAGAAGAAAGATTCCGGCAGACCCTTGAGGTTCGAACACTGGGGTGCGCACGAAGATCTCTCCCCTACCAGCTCACGTCTCGAAGTCTCGCAAAGATCTAAGCAAGAAAGATGAACACACAAGGGACATGAGATTTGTACTGGTTCAGGACACCATTGTAGTGTAATACCCTACTCCAGTGTGTGGTGTGGTGGATTACCTCAGGGACTAATAGTGAACAGTACAAAGGGAGAACAGCCTCGCGAGGGGCTGTTCTTGAGCTGGTGCGATGAACTGCTTGGGTGAGTTCACTCGCTTCTCTCTCTCTGGTTTATCTCCAGATGCCTCTACCCTGTGGGTGGCTAGTCCTATTTATAGGCGGAGGCCCTGGGCCTCTTCCCAAATAATGAGCGGGAAGGGCGCCAACAATTGGCCATTTTGAAGGGGAACATCTGGTACACTTATCCTGACTAAAGTTGGTCTTCGGCTACCAAAGGTCCTGATGGTGACGCCGCCCTGGGCTCCACGATGACCTCCATCCTGCCGTTCTACTGGTCTTGGTCTTGTTGCACCGAAATGGTAACCCTTGCCTGATGCCTTGTCCTGTGCTTGCCCCCTTTGCACCGAAAGGGAAACAAGGACACTGCGTAGGCCGGTGCCCGCCTGGCACCTGACTGGCCTCCGATCGTCATGGCTTGCATCACATGCCCCTCGGGAGGTGCCCTGCCTTGCTCTCTCCGCCTCCTCGCGAGCCTGCCTGAGGAGGCTGCTCCTGAGGAAGCTCCCTGTCATCCGCCCCGCGAGGCTTGGCCCCTCGCGAGGGTCTTGAGCTTGAGTTGATGGAGCTGGGCTGCATTGGGCCCCCACTTGAGCCACGCCGCAGGCCGCAGGCAGGCAAGTCTGGGGACCCCCATTCCCAGAATGCCGACAGCCGGAATCCAACATTCGACAGAAAGATAACAACATGCCAGGTCCAACTACCCTCATACATGAAACAAAACATCATGACTCGTACGACTACATCCATATTCCATCTTGATGACTGCGAATACTCGGAAGCTCTACTGCTCTGCTGGTGTTGCGGGGTCCTCTCCTGAAGCGGACTCGGATCCTGAACTGATGGTGTTAATAGAGACTCCGGGTTAAAAGTGACACGATGACGCTGCCTCGAGGGCTCTCCCTCTGGGGAAGGTGGAGGGTGAATCATCAAGGCTACAGGAGTGGCGAGGAGTGAAACCCACTCAACAGGAGAACTAAGTGGACTCACAATCACGGTGCTCGAGCTACTCGGAGGAGTAACCGGAGAAACAGGGGATCTAGAACTGGCAGGAATATAGGGAGTAAATCCTACAGATGGTGGAGTAGTGGCTGAGCTAGCAGAGACTAAAGTAGAGGCTAAAGCAGTACGGGCATGACTCAGCTCACGAGCCAGCTCATAGATCAGAAGATAGCTAGCAGTGATGTAGCGAGAAAGGTGGCTAGCTACACTATCAGACTCCGGATCAATGACAGGGAAACGGACACGACCATTATCGTGGAGAGAAGGATAGTAATGGAAACCTGGGTGGTTCTGCATCCAGACCTCGTTGTAGCGGAGCTCAACAAGTACCTCGAATGCAGCAAACTGGACAGCCTGAGAAGCGGTAGAAGCGTATCCACTTCGAGAGGTACGAGTGTAAGAGCTGGAATCGGAACTGGTGCGCAGAGTGACCACGACGTGATACTCATACATTGAGTCAGCTAGGCGCTCCCGGTACACATGATAGACTGGATCGTCTCCGTGAGGGTACAGCCGACGCAACACGTTAGGAAGGAGATGCGACGACGTGTACGTCATCAGCTGCATCTGGCATGGATACAGCACCGGAGCCATCTACACTCACAACCATTAGCAAGTTTGCATAAAAATAAAATCAGTGCATGCAATGCAACAACCAGCTACAATTATTACCGGCACTCAGCTACAACTCGTATCTAACGTCTAGTTAACTCGGCTTAGTCTAGCGTGGCCTATAGTCAGCGCGGCTCTGATACCAAGCATTGTGGCACCCCAGCTCAGAGCGACCGGTTTACCTTGCATTGCCAGCCCAGAGACCTTGTCTTCTGGCAACACACAACAACTTGGTACAGAAAAACAGCCGCTTTATTCATGCTAGCGAAGCATAGTTTATATTACAACAGTTAGCGAGGCCAAGCGGCACACACGGTGCAGCTGAACAATATGTACATTATTTAGTTAACATAAAGGGGCCTCGATCATGACAACTACACAGCAGTGGAACAACGTCGTAGCGGAACTCCATAGCACAGGGACACCAATGTGGACACGATCTAGACTCGGACAACACTCCTTTCCAACAAGACTTTCCTGAAATCTGGCATGACACGCCAGGTCAGTACATTGAATGTACTTGCAAGCTCACAACAAGCATAAACATAATGACAAACAATATCATGATATTTAACCATTTAATCAACAATGCAACCATATATCCAACATGCTATGAATATGCTCAACTGGTACTCGTCCCACGGACTTGCTTACCAGACGTGATCATTTCCAGACCATAAACATGATGATCTCAAAAACAAATTCGTGATCCTTACGGCAATCACAACCCGACCAACTCACGGCCCATGATCCTTACGACGATCACAACTCGACCAACTCATGGCCCGTGATCCTTACGGCGATCACAACCCGACCAACTCATGGCCCGTGATCCTTACGGCGATCACAACCCGACCAATACTTCTCCCAACTCAACACGATGGCCTCACTGCCATCCTCAGTACAAAATTAGTGTGCAAATTTATTAAGTGTTGACCCATGGTGTACCCTACTTTTGAGCATGTCCGTAACTGTGGACTCGGCTATCGATAGATTAATATACACTCTGCAGAGTTTAGTACACTGTACCCACACTACAGAACCCATGGCCTCGCACACCCATTCGGATGGACCAACGGCATTCCGACGAAACCATTTCATTGTCATGACACTCTCGCGGCCACTCCGACTCAGTCCCCATCGGGCTAGTCCTGGGTGGCCCTGTGTCTACCTCCAGACACCTCGACCACCGTCGTGGCCACGATCCACTCTGGGACCCGGTACCAAAACTTAACTTAACAACGAGCTCACAAGGTTATGCCTGCCTACCGGGCCAGGGTACAGCACGCCCATAACCTTCCCTAAATGGAGGCACCGACCAGAGGCACGACAATGAAATGCATTAAGGCCGTCCCATACTGGCAAATGTGGTTGCACTGGGAAAGACTCCTTTCAGAGGCACCATGACCCGGTCAACAACATATTGAAGTTCAGTTACTTATCAGGTTCAACTTAATGTGAAAATAACCGGTGTCATATTGCCATGCTATGCATCACTTAACACATGCATCACGTAACCATGCAAATGACTGAATCAACCACGCTCCCACGGAGCCATCATCAACTCATGCTACTTCTCTGGCTAAGATCACACCTCACTTAAACCAGAATCGTTTCTAGCAATCTCATCATTTTTCACATTGCAAAGATAATAATTAAACTAACTATTAAACTCCATGACCATATCCTCTATTCATTACTTGTAACCAAGTTCTTAGCTTATCAACAAGATTTACTTCCAACTTTCTGTAATTCAAGCATTTTAACATGACAAGCATCTAGCAGAATATAATCATTATATAACTAATTTTAAATGCACAAATATTCATAAGTTCAAGTAGGAAAATCACAAATATTGAAGTGGCACTATGAGAATGTTTTTGTGGCTTGCCTTAGTGCTGATGAGGTTCACAAAACTCCTGGTGATCCTCAAGACAAGCTGGCTCTTCTGAAAATAATGAAAACCACAAAAAGAGAACATCAAGAAACCTTCTGAAAATTACCAGAAAATCTAGACAGCAAGGGAAAATCCCATCTTTTGGGTGTGGTTAGATTTTTGGACACAGAACACAATGCAAAAAGAATCAATGCATTTGGACTTATAGATAAAATGTTATGGCCATTTGAAGCTTCCTGGATTTTAAATGAATTTGAAATAAATATTAAACAGACTGGGGCGCCACCACTCATACCGCTTCGCACGCAGTAATGAGTGGCTGACTGGCGAGCCCTGGTAGTCAGGCCAGAGGGAGGGGAGAGGGAAACAGAGGGAGGCGGCACTTCGCCGGAGCTCACGCCGGCGATGAGGCTTCTTGGAGTCAAACGAGAGGGGGGGATCGACGGAGGAGAAGGTTGCGCACCTGCCCATACCCGTAGCATAGCTAGAGATGACCGGACAGTGTCGGAATCGTCGTCTCCAGCGGAGGCAGAGGGCGGAGATTGCCGGAGACGAAGACGACGATGGCTTGGGGCGGCTCCAGGGGCTCCAACGAGGTGGGTTGGCCTCACCAATGAGTGGCGGAGGCCCTGGCAGGGTTGCCTTGGCTTGGGAGGGGTCAGAGCTGCGGGGACGATCCGGAGGGGATCACCGGCGAGCTCGGCTTCGGGACGGCAGCCCGCGGCCTGCCCGGCCGGGTTGCGGCTTCTACTGGCTCATGGTGGATGTGGGACTGGCTGCGGGTGCTCCAAGAGGCCAGGGGTGGCGGCTTATATAGGCGGGCGGCGAGGACGGTTCAGGCTCCACCGGAGGACACGTGTCCACGGCGCCCGGCGACGAACGACGCTAGAGAGAGAGGGAGAAGACGACGGAGGTCACGCAGGAACTGTGCGCGGGCGCGGACGAGCACAGGAGCGAGGGGGAAAGAGACGAGCATAGTGCGCCACGCACTGTGTCGTTGGCCGGACCGTGGACGTTCTCGCTGCGGCGAGCTCTTGCGTCGGCGAGCACTAGGGGGGAGTTAAGGGAGTGGACACGAGGATGGTGGCGAGGCGTGGCATGCTTTGGCCTCCTGGGCAACGAGCACGCGCTCATCAGAGCGCTGGGCGGCATGCTGAGCGTGTGTTTTGCATGCCAGCACGCCCGGACGAACACGGTCACCGCGTGAACCGTGACATCAGGCCACCCTAAGCACTAACCAAGATGTCTGGCGTGTATTCCTTAGTAGATTGAAGTGTTACCACGGTTTGGTTTGGATCCAGGTGCAGCAGAAATGAATTTGTACTGCTGACAAGTTATTGGACAATAACATTGGAGAGTTACTGTGGTCAAACCACTGGGAGTTAAGGGCTGAGCTTTGGGGTTTTACTTACACTTACTAAGGTAAATAGGCATAGGAAAAACCAGCTACAATGGAGCTAGTAAAAAGGTAGTTGCTGTAGAAACTACCATTTCTGTCCAGAAACGACTTTATTTTCTGTAGCCAAAATATTCCAAAGAGTGGTGAAATATTTTTGCTCGGAAAGGTGCCCTAGGGTCCAAAGAATAATTGGGATTTTTCTCAGGATTTTTGGGGCAAGAAAAATTAGGGTTGCTTTGGAGCTCAAAGGGCTAGCTAGGGTTTTGGAGGGCAAAATGAATATTTTTCATTTAAGAAAAATATTCCAAGCAATATTTTGGGTTGAACCAGAGGTGATATGATGGTTTTGAGGAGGATATGGAACACTTGGGTGAAATCAAGGGGTACCCAAGTGGTTAAGTCCAAATGAAATGATTCAAAACTCCAAATTCAAACCCAACTCAACTGAAAATCAAGCAAAGAAAAGAGGGCAAAAACCAGGCTATCACACGTAGTAATGATGGTAGATATTGATTTTGTAATAGGAACAATAAGAAACAGCAAGGTAGCAATTGATAAAACGGAGAACAAATAGTATTGCAATGCTTGAAAATGAGGCCTAGGGTCCGTACTTTCGCTAGTGCAATCTCTCAACAATGCTAATTTAATTGGATCATATAACCATCCCCCAACGTGCGATGAAGAATCACTCCAAAGTTCTTATCTAGCAGAGAACATAAGAAGAAATTGTTTGTAGGGTACGAAACCACCTTAAATTTATTCTTTCCATTCGATATATTCAAGAGTTCGTACTTAAATAACACAAAGTTATTCTTTCCATTCAATCTATCCAAGAGTTCGTACTAAAATAACACCATATGGTACGCATCAACCAACTCTAATGTCACCTAGATACTCCAATGTCACCACGAGTATCCATAAGTTAATTATATGATACACATCAAACAATTTCAGATTTATAATACTCGATCCAACACAAAGAACCTCAAAGAGTGCCCCAAGATTTCTACCGAAGAAACAAGACAAAAACGTGCATCAAACCCTATGCATAGATTAAACCAATGTCACCTCGGGAATCTGCGTGTTGTCGGTGTACAAAAGTATGGGCTCCTTTGTACCCCTTATTTGTGCGCGGGCAGTTATAGCCATGCCTGTGGCCGGGCCCGGCAGGGCCGCAGAAGATAAAGACACGAAGACTACCAAGGAAGATGCCCAAGAACAAGGGGCAGAGGGCGAGCTGGACCTCCCCCGTCAACACCCTTGCCGGGGCAACCTGCGCAGCACCAGCAAGCCCATCAGCCTTGAGGCTAAGAGTTCGGACACCATCGACAACGTTAAGACCAAGATTTGGGAACACATGCGTGGTACGATGCAGATCTTCATAGAGATTGATAACCTGCGGGTCCACGTGGGACGAGAAGATGAAGACCCCCGGCAAGACCCACGCCCGGCAAGGATCTGCCACCTCACCACCACTCCAGTGCGATGACTAGTGTGCCAACCAAGCAGGCACCTGCGTGGCTGCATGCAGATCTTCGTGGAGGCTCTACCATCGTGCCAACACAGCAGCTAGTTAGCCAGTGTGGCACTACATGCCTCGTCAGCCTGGACGCGTGTAGAAGCAGGGAGGAGCAGGGACGAATAGGGTGGCTTCTTTTGCCATCCCTGATAAAGTAAGAGGACACATAGGCAACACATTAAATGCGTTTGTCCTACGGTGCCGAGCAATAAGCTCGTACACTGTAGCTTGCCACCTCCTGTGTGCCACTGTGGCAACCCCTTTACATATAAAGGAGGCCCAAGGCATACAGAGAGAGGATTCATACTTTTGAACCGTGCATGCATTGCAGCTAGTTCAAAACCTCAGGAACTCACAGATATCCAGATAAGGAGGACTAGGGTATTATGCATCTTGCGGCCCAAAACTGGGTAAAATCCCCTTGTGCTAACTGCTAGACCTGCTCTTCGTGCAACTAACCCCCCGCCGAATGTACAAGGGATCCTTGTGACTCCCTAGGTGTTCGTTTCCCCAACATCTTTGGCGCGCTAGGTAGGAGGAATTAGTTGTGACAATCTGGTCTATTAGTTAGTGCAGTAGTTTCTTCACCGCCATGGCGCCAAAGAAGAAGACGATCGCAGCGATCGGCCTGTCCGGAGCCGCCCCGCCCGTGCCCGCACAGACAGGTGATGTGGCAGATGCTAGTGGTGGAGGAGATCAAGCTCGTCCACACCACCCAGATACGAGAAGCCAAGCGAGCGGCGTCATCCGCAGCGTCGACGACGGCCCGCATGCCGCCGCGCCCAAGGATGGAGCTGCGCTACGTGCGCGTGGCGCGGGGACCTCCAGGGGCAGAAAGACGATCCCGTCAGCGCATGCGCCGCGGTCCTCTTAGCTCGTGCGCGACGAACAGCGCCATGATGTTGAAGACCCCAGGCATCGCCACGGCAAAAGCCCTCAGCGTCACTCTCAGGACGCGTAGGGCCAACATGCACGCCATGATGCTGGCGAAAATGGCGCACGGCCGCGGAATTGTTATGGGACTCCTTCTAACATAGTTAGAGGTCTGAGTTCCTCCAATTCCTCGCGCCTATCGCTGGCACCCACACGAGCAGAAGCACTATCGTGAGCGCATCTACTCCTCGACTTTCCTCCTGCTCTAGAGAAACAAGAAGAGTGGAGGGCTGCCATTCAAAGCCTTATTGGCCATGCCAACAGGGATGGCCATCGGGAAGCAAGTCCCTTGTGGCGCCCGACCATCGAGCCGGCGTGCGTTGACAGTGGAAGGGTTCGAGTCACCGCAACCATGGTGCACTCCCCTCCACCGCGGCCAGCACGTCGGGTTGACGCCATTGACAACGTGTCCACAGCATCGTCTGACCCACGGACGCGTCGCGACCAACGCCATGTTCTTCGAGAGCGGCTGAAGGAAGATGCCCGGACTACCATCGAGCACCGACGGGAGGCACGTCACCAATCTGATAGGCGTGTTGGGCCTACTACATACAAGCCTATGCCGGGGGATGCTGGCGACTTGCCCTATGCAATAACTTGTCTAGCGTTCACCCACGAGCTGCGGCAATTCCAGTGGCCCAACACCCGCGTGTTGAAACCGGAGGTCCCGAAGAAGTACGACCACAATACCCATCCGTCTGAGTTCCTGAGCGTCTACACCATCGCGATGCAAGCTACCGGAGCACGAGATGACAAGGTACTCGCCAACTATTTCCCGTTGGCGCTCAAGCCCAACGTCAGGGCATGGTTGATGCATTTGCCGATAGACTCCAATGTCCTCTTGGTCTGATCTATGCCACAAGTTTGTTGGTGCCTTCACAGGCGGCCACGTAGCTCCTGGTCAGGCAAGCAATTTGTATGTGATCCCTCAAAGGGATGGCGAATGCCTGCGCAAGTACATATAGAGGTTCAGCCGTGTGCAGTACAACATCCCTGATGTTCATCCTGCCGCTGTCATCAGCGTGTTCCATTAGAACATGCGCAATCGTCAGATGCACGAGGAGCTGGCGATGAACAAGGTTGCAGATGTTGCCGAACTGCACTAAAAAAGACACATCCGTGACATTTTGGGCCGAACGAATTTTTTTCTGTCATACATATGACACTTCTATGATGATAATTGTGACAAAACCCGGTATCATCATAGATGTGGTGGGCTCCTACTTCTATGACCAAAAATCATGACAGAAAATGGGCCTTTCGTCCTGGGCCGGCCGGAGACGCAGTTGCATGACATTCTTTGGGCTGTCCATGACGGAAAAAACGTGGTAGAAGCGAGGGCGAGGAAAATTTCGGGGATTTCCCGGTTACGGTGGGTGGTCAGGGGTCGAGCGATGCGCGTTTCTCTCGTACACATACGCGCGTGTGTACGAGGCGTTGGCTCTAACTGAACCTGAGCGAGGCGTTGGGCTCTAACTGAACCCGAGCGATTGCACTGCAGGCTATGCGTTACTGAACCCGAGCGATCGATCAATGGCTGTTAACTGAACTCGATTGAGCGATTCCTTCGCTACTGCTGCTAACTGAAGCTGATCGATGCTGCCTCTCTGGATGAACAGTGAGCGTTGCGGGGGGTGGATGAACAGTGAGTGGTGGGGGTGGATGAACAGGACCCCGTGGCGTTGCCTTGCTCGAGCCGGTTGGGACTGGATGAACAGGACCCCGTGGAGGGCTGGATGAATAGGACGACCCCGTGGAGGGTTGGATGAACAGTAGCCGGTGGAGGGGTGTCCGTGGAGGGGTGGTTGAACAGTAGCCGGTGGAGTAGCGCGCGGTGGAGGCTGGATGAACAGGAGCCCGTGGAGGCTGGAGGAGGCCTTGTTTCCATCGCCTGTTCCGTCGAAGCCCTCCCGATGAACACGATGACGCATTCCGTTCCGACCCAGCTAGTTGGCTCCCCATGAACACGACGATGACGCTGTTTCTCAATTCCGACCCAGCCATGTACACGAGCCCTGGCCGTACGTATGCGCGAGTAGGTGTTCGAGACCTCACCCGTATGTACACATACGTGGTCGTATTTTCTTTCTTGCACACTGGCCGATGTACGTACGTGTACATGCTACGTGCGCACCTCTACTACGACACGTGCGCGCCTCTACTACGACACGTGCGCGCCTCTACATCGACCAATATATATGTACGTACACGTTCGCGACCAGAATGACAATGCTATGTACGCTTCGACCAGGTGGGTCCCGACTGTCAGGCACTTCCTTGCATGTGAAGATGTAGCTGGTGGGTCCCAGCAATCAGGGGGGCGAATCGTGTGGTTTTTTTGCCCGGACGCACTTCCTTGCATGTGAAGGTGTAGCTGGTGGGTCCCAGCAGTCAGGGGGAAAACGTTTTTTCGCGAAATACGGTGGCCTGTCTGGTGGGTCCCTACTGTCAGGTGGAGGAATAATTATTTTGCGTGTAATAAGGAGGCACTTCCTTGCGGCCGCCATGGACCCAGCTGTCAGCCTCTCCACGTACAGTCCACGTCCGATGGAAGTCGTTCCTTGACCACGTTGACCACGCCGCACCGAGAGTACCACGGCGGTGGACGACAACGAGGTCTAGGAAGGGGACGACGCGGAGCTGGGGAAGACGCGGCAATGCCCACACTGAGAGGAGTACGAGGGTTCACTGGTTCGGCTGCGGTGTGAGTCTGCCGTCACCGCAGAATAACATGGGGTGTGGGTGAGTAGAGGGATGGCCTCGCCAGTGGTGGGAGTAGTAGGGGCGGTGAGGCCTTCGCGGCATCATAGCCAGCCACGGGTGGCAGGAGCATGCAGCACAACCGGCGCTGCGTTGGGCGGCTGGAGCAAGAAGCCCAGAGGTTGAAGAAGCACTACGGTCGTTTGATGGACATCGTACGGCCACTGGAGCTAGAATCGTTCATATTGACTAAGTTGACAAAGCCCTCCATCCCCGTCAACTTAGTAGGCCCACAATTCATCCTCCCACTAAGGTGGTCCCAGCTAGCAGGGGGAGTATTCATTTTTTTGTGCGTAATAAGGAGGCACTTCCAGTGGGTCCGAGCTGACAGCGGGGGGAACGTTTCTTTCGCGAAATACGGTGGCCCGTCCGGTGGGTCCCAGCAGTTAGGGGGGAAACGTTTTTCACGAAATAACGTGGCCCGTCCGGTGGGTCCCTGCTGTCAGGTGGAGGAATAATTATTTTGCACGTAATAAGGAGGCACTTCCTTGCGGCCGCCTGGACCCAGCTGTCAGCCTCTCCACATACATTACTCTTCCGATGGATGTCGGTTGTTGACCATGTTGACCATGCCGCACCGAGAGCACCAGGGCGGTGGACGATGACGAGGCCTAGGAAGGGGACGACGCAGAGCCGGAGAAGACGCAGTAGTGGAAGCCCGCGCGGAGAGGAGTATGAGGGTTCACTGGTTCGGCTGCGGTGTGAGGCTGTCGTCGCCATAGAATAACAGGGGGTGTGGGTGAGTAGAGGGATGGCTTGGCCAGCGGTGGGAGTAGTACTGGGCGGTCAGGCCTCTGCGGCATCATAGCCGGCCACGGGAGGCAGGAGCATGCAGCATGACCGGCGCTGCTTTGGGCGGCTGGAGCAAGAAGACCAAAGGTTGAAGAAGCACTACGGCCGTTGGATGGACATCGTACGATCACTTCAGCTAGAATTGTTTATATTGACTAAGTTGACAAAGCCCTTGGTACGCGTCAACTTAGTTGGCCCACAGCTCAGATTTGGCAGAGAACATATAGCCCATTTGCGATTTGTAAGAATGCACATCCTATTTTTTAATTCTAATGGAATTTATTACAGCCCATTTACAGTTTGTTAAAAGTATAGCCCAACTTCTAGCTAGGACAATGATTAATAATTTCAAACAACCGCTCAAAACAGAATTCAAAAAAAAATTCCCACATTTTGATGGGATCCGAAATATTTTTATCCGAAATCTCTAGTCAGGTTAAATATAATTTCAAAATAAAGTTGTATTACGTTAAAATCCAATGAAATATTGCGCGCTCAACAAGCAATGAAATTAAAATTATCAAATTCCAAAAATAATATATATTTTTAAACTAATTATGCATTTGGTGCATAGTTACTGCCCAGTTATTATAATTACATCCCATTTACTATTTCTTAAAGTCCATTTTCTTGTTAAGCCTAATGCATACCTCCTAGGAAAGTTTGCAGCCCAGCGTGGCGGAGAATAACAAGTTGACCCGGATATTGTGCACAACTGTAGGCCCAGTTGCATTGCTGATGTTGAAAAAAAGGCCTGTGTAGTACAGTACAACCTAACATGGCTACTCAGCCCACATTCAGCGACGCTGGAAAGGCCCAAACAAGGCTTCTGTACAACTTTTTGAAGTCACTGAGCTCAATTAATAACTTAAGAAAAAAGTTAGATTACAGTGGAACCTAATTAAAAGCTGTCACGAGCAAATAAATAATTCAACGGGTCCCACTTGTGCGTGTGTGAGTGTGTGTGCGTGCGTGTGTGTGTGTGTGTGTGTGTGTGTGTGTGTGTGAGAGAGAGAGAGAGAGAGAGAGACCCATCGTTCGATGCTCGTAAATACATCTTTCACCCATATGCATTGTTGTTGCTTAGTAAAAACTTATATAGTTGACACAATCATATAGAACATCATAGCACACTGAACTTGCATACAAAAATTTCACGCAGCCGGCACAATCAGGATGGAAGCAGTGGATCGCTGTGGGTAGGGCTATGTTGAAACCAACGAAGTCGTACATAACGGTTCATCATCTTTATCAATGACGGGGAAATATCTTGAATGATGTGCAAAGAAAACAAACAAACAACACAATAAGTTCTGCTAGCACATTAAGTTGACGTACAACCCTTTCTAAAAAAAGTTCGGGTACAAAATAGAACAGGTCACAATCAAATGTACCGGCATATCTGTGCTTCACACCCATAGCTCGGATTTAACTAGTATCTAACAAGATTCAGTTGTTACCTCAAATTAGAGCACATCCAGGCAGCCAGCCCTGCCTCTTCTCCCAAAGAAGCAGTGCCCTCCGCCATGCGCTGGAGTAGGCCTTGTGCCATCCATCGTTCCGAGCAGCACGGGGAAAGTCTGACGTTGACTCCTGTAATGGACGTCGTCGATGGACCCTGGCACCAGCGGCGGCGGCAGGACTTTGATTGTTGGATTGACCACTTCTTCGACATGCACGAACACTCGATACAGGTACATCCCTAACGTGGTCCATGGTGGCCTTGGTGGCGACGAATAGTACAACCTCGGTTCCTGCACCGGTATCTCAACACCAATCACCTTCGGTATGGTGGATGGCTTCTTCATCCATGCCATAACCATCAGAGCCCAGCTGTTTGGAGGAACAAACATACTTACGAGCTCACCTCCAAGGTCGTTGATAAGCTCGTTCATGGACTGGCTGTTCCAAGCACGTCGAGGCATGCCATGGAAGGTAAGTTTTGTTAAAAACTCAAGCTCAGAGGGCACCGAGCCCCATCCTGGGTGCCACCGATCAAAGCTCACCAGCGCGCCATCACAGAACAAATGCCGGGAAGATTCGAACACGCAACTGCAGTCGAAAGTTGTCCGGAACCTGACGAAGAAATCAGCCAGTGGCGGACAGACTTCGACGAGCAACTCACTTATTTGGATGTCGTGCGCAATGCCAAGAGCTTTGACAAGGTCGTCCGGCGAGGCGGGAGGCCGGTCGCCATTGATGGTTACCATCAACACTTTGCCGGCAAACTGGTCGTCAAGCGCCACCATGCCACTGTTGAGCGACAACACGCAGCGACCGAAGGCAGGACGGACCTCAGGATCTCCGGCTCGAAGATCTGCGTTGACCGGCGACATGATAGTGTGTTTGAGTACAGGGAGTACAGGAGGGGGATTTGGGGGAACTGGAGTAGGAATCGAGATTCCAGAGGTGGGGGAGGGGCAGGAGACTGGGGATGAAAAGGTAGCATGAATTTCGAGCACACGCCAATATGATCTCGGCGCGCAAGCGCACGAAAACACCGGTGGCGCCCACATGTCGGCCTAAGAGTCCTTATTCTTTCTTTTTTTGGAGAGCCCCGGCCTTTTTTCGGGATCTTTTGAGAGCCCAGCCGGAGAGTCATAATTGACCTGTTTGGCATTGCGTTACTACTCGGCCCATATTCAACGACACCTCGCTGGCCCAAACAAGTGTACATCATCGAAAAGACACTGTGCTCAAATTATATAACTTGAAAAAAGGAGATATACTCTGAACACTGAAGAATGATGATGCCCTCATTTAGCCCACCAGTAGTTTGAGACAATAAACAGTTCGAAACAACAATATATACAACATTCAAACACTGACTAGTGACTACTACTGACATAAACAGCAAGACATGATAGTTCATAAGAAGTCTTGCTACACCACCAAAACGCACCCATCTGCAGTGCTCAGACTCTCGTCATCCAGACGAGAATGACATTCTAAACAGAAGCAACTATTACATAGTAAGAGTGACATAGACGAGGATGAACAAATGACAAGGAATATGCATAACAAAAGAAAGAACTACCCATCCAGAACTAGCAGCAAAGACAACAAAGTCATTCGAAGAGATGATCCAACACCATCATAATTTGCAGCCCCGCTTCAGCGACCAGTGATCCGGAGACACCAGTACTCCACCCTTTTGATGCAACAGCCCAATTACCTATCAACCTAAAGGCTTGAACCACATCACTACCTGTCGTAATTGAGACATCCAAGGATCAAAGTTAATCCGGATGCCTTTGTCATTCTCACCTTCTTTTGGCTGCAGGCTGTATCATTGACAATCAGGGGAGTTTGCTCCCGAACTCCTAGGGCTCGCCGTGTAGACACAGTTTTCCCTAGCAAACAGGGCCTCTCTGCCATCAAGGTCCTTGCCAACGGTGATCTCCTGGTTAATCGGATAATTGAGTCCAAGAAACAGAGAGTGCGAACCAAGGCAGTTTACCCGCCTCCAACTAAAAAATCTAAAGGCCCCAACAAGTTGGTATCCTGCTCATAGACGTAACAGCCACTGTCCGGATACTCACGTATTACATGGTGCTTGTATACAGTGGGCTTTTTGCAATATAACTTTTCCGGCTCATGTGTCCGAATGATCATCAGTCTTTTGCCGTTGTCTGATCGAGCGAGGAACCACTTGTGCTTCCCTATTTTTGGCAAAGGAGGTGTGATTACAAAGGGCAATAACTATAGGGACACTACATCATATCGAAAAGGACAGGCATTGTTAATGTAAGATCAGCATTGTTCAGAGTATGAGTAGGATAATGCAAGGAACATCATTGATATGTCCCTGTTGGAACTGGGAGGAAAATACAGGGAAATGTATACTGGGTTCGAAAATATAGAAGTGCCATGCATGGTTATACTCATGTTATCTCACAATTTGATTCTTCACAGGAAACTACCATGTCATGCATGTTATGTAATCATGTTCTGTCCTCACAAACAAATTCTTCAAGGTAACTAACGGACCATGCATTGTTATATACTCGTGTTCTGTGGGCAAAATTTTTGTGAAGATATTATTCTAGCCATTGATTGCTGAAGGGTGAATATAGGTATGTACACATGGTAAGCATTGCAGGATTTCACTACTTCCAAATATAGAGTTCTCCATATGCACATTTACTTCCCTAATGTATGGTTAGATGAAACCAACAGTGTGGTGCATGTTTCTACATCATGAAAATGAGGAAACTAACATGGCCATTGATACACACTCATATTTAGTAGTAGTATATAGATTACTGTAAAATCAGGATAATATCCATATATTCCTAACTGTTTGATTATTCAGGGTACAAATTGGTTGTAATGACATGGTCACAATCGCATGAATTAACTCATTCCAAATATAGCTGATTTACGACGTCTCTAATACATTGCCATAGTTCTACTCAAATTCTGCTCAAACAGGGATATGCCAATCATCACAAAAAGTTCAAACTGTGTCATGGCGTCATCATTAACATGAGACAGAAACAACTTACACGCGTCGTCCCAGCAATACGTGGTGCCATCTGCTTTGTCGATTGCGTAGATGATGCCATTGTGTTCAATAGCATCACAGAAGTGTGTATCAGCTTTGACGATGATCCACTGCGAGCTGAGTTGTCTCCAGCTAAAGAAAGAACCAGCGTAAAGATAGGCGAGTCCGCGGTCGAACAAGGCAATTAGCTTGAAGTATGCATAATTCGCATGTCGTGTGGGCACTTGACAGATTACAATCTTCTGCAAAACAAGGTCTGTCCAACTGACATGGTAATCTAGATGACTTGGACCGCGATGGTAATACTCTATATAATCCAATGGAGGAAGGATAATCTCATGGGAGGTCTGGAAGTTCACGAGCACCAACTTTTTACCGTCTTCTCTGAAGGCAGCCATCCAGTGGGAGTTCGTGCCGACCCAGTACATACCTGCCAAGAAGTTTCGGGCGATGGTGATCGGATCGATGTCGAGGGAAATGATGTACGGTGACCCACTACATACCTCCAAAGAAGTTTAGGCTAATGGAGATCGGATTGAAGTCGAGGGGCATCATGTACGCCTCCGTATCATGGTGAGCCAATCTCGCAAGACCAGATAGCAGCAAGCATGGTGTCTTGAAAAGCTTAGGCCTTGCTTCGATGATGGCCGTGTGCATGTCCCTCGAGCATGCAGCTAGCCGCAGGGCGCTCAACATATCCATACACGAACAACAGAGGTCGAGGATGTCACTATGGAGATTGCTCCAATCGCGGCTCATATGGATGTTGCGTGGTTCACCTTCGGCCATGGTGGAGTTTGGAAGGTGAGGGTTTTGGGGGGGCTTGATTTATGGGGGAGAAGGCTATCGATGCTGGAGCGGCTAGCGAGGGAATAGTGGTACTGGGGGAGGCGAGTGAGGCGACGGTACATGGGGGCACAGTGAGATGGAGACGGAGACGGAGAAGGAGAAGGAGATGGAGATGGAGTGGTGCTATGGGAGGGGAGAGGGAGACGAGGCGAGGCGCCAATGTGCTGTAGAGCGGCGGTGACAGACTACACAGTGCATAGGGTGAGGCTGACTTTGGTAACCCGAACACGCCGCCTGGACGTGCCAGGCGCAGGGTGTTGTCACTTCACTGTGAGGACCGGATGAATAGTATTTTGACCATCAAGTGTACCACAATTGTACTACTAATACTACTAGTAGGAACATGAGTACTCCAGTATTGTATAGCGGAAATAGGTCTCCCGTGCTAGCATGCCTATTCACTTCATCGTTCAGGTATCATCCATATTGCGAGCAGAACCAAATTCTCGTGCATGCCCAAACAATGCCCTGCCGCGATGCATGCAGTGGTCGTTCTGGTGCATCAAGGACGGCATGCAGATCATTCCACACTTGAGAAGAGGAAAAATGGAAAGGTAGAACGCGGTAGCAGAAGAAGAGAACGCTGCCTAATGAGGCTGGGAGGGGATCGAGCAGGAAGTTAATGCTCCACGCCTAAAGGTTTTGGGAAAACCTGATTTTCATAAGGTGACTTATACTCATCTAAACGGAGGGAGTATTCCTTAACCATAGAATGTTGTGTCTCCCACTCACGCGCCAATATCCATCTGAACCAGCTACGACACATTTTTTATCTGTTTGCATAGGTCCCACCTATCAGGAAGGATGGGCACATACACGAACAAGTACGACTCATCAGTCTACCAGCATAGCCTTTTCGTTTAGTCTACCTAGCCGTCTAATCAACTGCCTCCATGCCACTTCTCCCATTTACTTCTCCATCGGGAACCGATTTTCCTTGGCTTCTTCAGCTCCCCTTCGTCTTCATTTGCATCCAAACCCCAGTGCATTCACATTGTTTTAACCTCTTTAAATAATCATCTACTACTTCAGTTAGACTAACCATCTAATCCTAATTCTCCAAACCATAGCCCTCCGTTCCAGCGGTTCCAAATGGCGAAAGAGATCGAGATGTAGGTTTTTAGCGTCCAACATGTCCTCGTCGAAGGCTCGATGAGCATAGTTGCCACCGTCACCGTCCACCCAAGGGTTGTTCGGCAGTGGATCAACAATGTATCCAACTCCCTCGAAAAGGTAGAGACGAGGGTCATCGGTCTCGACGCAGAGTACACGGAGCGTGCCCCTAGGAAGATCCAACGCACCGCCGTCCTTCAGCTGTGCCTCGAAGATGATGTTTTCGTGTACCACATCATACACTCGCCCTCCATACCAGGTGAGCTTCACGATTTCCTGTCTCGGGAGGACATATACTTCTGTGGGCCAGCCATCGAAGGGGACAAACAGAAGCTGGAGCGGTACAACCTTCATTTGAAAAGCATCGCTGACCTACAAACCAGAATCAAAATTCCTGTAGAAGATTGTGATAAACAGACACCATCCCTATTCGACGTAGCAAATTTTGTGCTCGGTACAAATCTTCAGAAGGGTGAAGAGACGGTGGCATTAAGGTCGTCTGGATGGGAGAATTATCCCTTGACGTACGAGCGGATAAAATATGCTGCCCTCGATGCCCGTGTGAGTTTGGAGATAGCTGCAAGGTCGAAAGAGCTTGTTGCGAAGCCGTCTACCACAGAAAATGAGAACAAGAAGAAGAAGAAGAAGAAGAAGAAGAAGAAAAAGAAGAAGAAGAAGAAGAAGAAGAAGAAGAAGAAGAAGAAGAAGAAGAAGAAGAACAAGAAGAAGAAGAAGAAGAAGAAGAAGAACAAGAAGAACAAGAAGAAGAACAAGAAGAAGAAGAACAAGAAGAAGAAGAAGAAGAAGAAGAAGAAGAAGAAGAAGAAGAAGAAGAAGAAGAAGAAGAAGAAGAAGAAGAAGAAGAAGAAGAAGAAGAAGAAAAGGCTGCACCAGCAGGAGGGCATTATGGATGGATGAACTATTTCCTCTCTTGTAAAAAAAATTATTCCCTCACGGTGCATATTGATATAGATGGACTATTTCGATGGTGTGCATGTCTTTGGAACAGAGTAGTAGCATGGGTCCGCTTGACTATAAGGAACTATTTATCCGCATATATAGCTTTCTTTGCTACTCCTTCCAGTGATCGGTATGTAGTGCATGTGTCTGTAGACATGACAGCCTGTCCATGGAAGTTCAACTACGGCGACCATCACGTTTCATCTCGCGATTCCCACGACGCCTCTCCATCCCACGACACCACGTCCCCCGACGTGCGCCTCACCCCTCTCGGCTACACCGCCCCTCTGCCTTTGTGTGCATGACATGTGGGCCACATAAAATGCGGCGAGCATCAAGTTTCTACCACAGCCACACGCGATTCCCACGACGCCGCTCGAACCCATGACACCACACGTCCCCCGACCTGTGGCTCACCCCTCTTGGCCCCACTGCCCCTCTGCCTTCGAGAGCATTACGTATGGACCAGTCATCTATCGGGTCCACATGTTATTGACTCAAAGGTAGGTGTAGTAAGGCACTGAAGCTCAGTCCCGACGGCCCTGAGAGGGAAATGTAACTCCTGCGCCAGGGCTTGTGGTGCTACCTCTGCACGAACTCGTGCCAAACTCGAGATTTGTTTCTTTACTATACATGCACGCAACGATGGACATTATAATCT
Source organism: Triticum aestivum (assembly GCF_018294505.1). Classification (NCBI taxonomy): domain Eukaryota; kingdom Viridiplantae; phylum Streptophyta; class Magnoliopsida; order Poales; family Poaceae; genus Triticum; species Triticum aestivum. The sequence continues at coordinate 447,005,973 of NC_057801.1, read as the reverse complement.
CAACATGTGATGGGAGCTCTAATTTTGAATTTGAAACTTATAAAATGAAAAGATTCAAAACAAATAAACTGGGAGAGAGGGAGTATATCGTAGGATGTTTCCCATACAAAATAAGTCCCCTGGTTTGTCATCGCAAAGATGCGGTTAGAAAGGAGCACATCGTCTTCGTACTCGTACGGCAACAAATCGGCCGCAGATAGCATGGTCCACCGTTGACCACCATGTGCAAGGTCCGTGCTATCTTATTCAATCTCACCACGGTTCCATCGTACCAATTCATGCGGTGGCCCATTGCATGGCTGATCCCAATGTTGGACAAAGGTTCTACGAGAACGGTGTCACCATTGTAAATGTTGTGCAAATTGATGTTGGTACCCTCCCGTACATATGCAAGCCAATCTCCACTCGCAGCGAGCCTAACCTGTGAAACAGTGGGTAGGGGAGAATTAGGAAATGGACACGGAAGTAGTCTTTAGAATGCATTTACTATGTGATCAAACTCATCTTACCTGCTCATCGGAGGAAATCCTAGTGCCCCTCAACGTCGGCATCTCAAGGGGCGTTAACTTGCAACTACGACCGCGCCGCGCTGGAGAGACCCCCAAGGAAACATCCTCATGTGTTCCACGGAACATCAAGATGCATTTGTATGAGTAGTTTATCTTGTGAGAGAAAAGGATGAACGAGGGAAGGCCTCTAGAGATAGAGATGGACACTACTACTACCAATGTGCTGGCTTGTGTGTTGCAATGGATCCAAAGTAGTAGAATAATACTTGTTCACATGCTTGAAATATAAACACTCTAGTTTTGATATACATGTGTCAGCAGACATGACAGCTTGTCCATGGAAGTTGAACCACGGCGACCATCACGTTTCTTGTTTCCACCACTACCACACCCACACGCGATTCCCACGACGCCGCTCCAACCCGCGGCACGACGTCCCCCAACATGGACATGGATCCTCCGACGCACTGCCTTGCCCTGTCTTTCCTTCGCTAACAGGTGGGACCCACGCTTGTGGGTCCCACATGTCAGTGACAGAATGGTAGGATTGTTCGCGTCAGGGGATCCTCATACCCCCGACGTGCCCCTCATCCCTCTCGGCCCCACCACTCCTCTGCCTTTGTGTGCATGACATGCGGGCCAGCTGAACTGCGGCGACCATCAACTTTCTACCACAGACACACCCGATTGGACGCAGTTTGCCTGCTCCGCTGCTGTGCTCCGATCCGTACTCCCGCACCATCGAATTTTCATCCAGCGGCTGTGACACATTTCGTCTCGGGCATCAATCCTTAGTTGGAGTACTTCTGTACTACAGGTAGTACCTGCCGGTGTGGCCATCTATGCCTCGTAACGCCCCGACGCCCAACTGTGGCACCCTCGCCACGGCCATGCCACCACCGGCCGGTTCATCTCGAACAAGTGAGTCGCGAACCACGCCACCACCATGATAATGACATGTGGGCCAGCCGCATTTAAGGTCCGCATGTCATTGACTCATAGGCCGGGCACTAAGCCACTGAAGTTCGGTCCCGTGGGCCCCGAGAGGGAAATGTAACTCCTGTGGCAGGCCTTGTGGTGCTCCCGCAGTACGAGCTTGTGCCAAAACTAGAATTTGTTTCTTACTACTACCAACTAGTACTAGTAAGGTACACGTGCATTGCACGCATGAGATTCTGGCGGTTTGTGCATTATGCTTCTACATGTGAAGTTTTCTAGATTCTACATGTGGCAAAATCTGGTGGAATGTAGATCATATCCAACGGCAAGTAGTGCTCGGATTTGCCATCTTTGTACCGTCGGATTGGCTTCATCCAACGACCAACTTTCAGAGTTATTCACACACTATATAGGGGTATAGATATAGATATATAGATGTTTGGTTTGCAGCCTAAGGTTGCCACGCCTAAGCTTAGGCGTGCCACAATATCTTAGGCATGTGTTTGGTTCGTTGTCACACTTGTGGCTTGCCATACTTTTCTAGTTACATGGTCCACATGTCATAGACTCAACTTCTTGTCAAATCTTGCCATACTTGTGGTGGCCATTTTGTTAGCCACACTTTTTGTGGCAGCCGCACTTTGCCTAAGCTTAGTTGTGGAAAAGTTAGTCATGAACCAAACAGACCCTTTGTTAGCCACACTTTGGCTTGCCTAAGGGAATCTTGCCACACAGTTATTTTGTGTCTATGACATGTGGGGCTCACTGCTCATAAAAAAATCTTTGCCTTAGGTGTGGCTAGAACCAAATACCTACCTAACTTGGTCAAACTTGCCTAAGGTTAGTTGTGGCAAAGTGTGGCAAGGTGTGGCTAGGAACCAAAGGGCCACTAAGATTGCCACACGTAAGGTTAGGCAAGTTTGATTAACTTAGGTGAGTGTTTGGTTCAAGCCACACCTTAGGCAAGTCACACTAAGGCCCCACATGACATACACACACAAAATGTGGCAAGATTCCCTTAGGCTTGCCAACTTGTGGCTCTCATTTTGAAGAACTAATAACTTTGCCTAAGCTTAGTTGTGGAAAAGTTAGTCATGAATTAAGTTCAACCATGGAGTCTTCTAGATGATACATGTGGTAGAATCTGGTGGATGATATCCAACGGCCAGTAGTGCTCGTATTTGCCATCTTTGTATCATCGGATTGGCTTCATCCAACGACCAACTTTTAAAGTTTTTCACACACTATATAGGGGGTATAGATATAGATGTGCCGGTCCGTTGCAATGGATCCAAAGTATATCTATTTAGTGGAGTGCACTCTAAACACATTATTTATTTATTTTTCTCTAACCTTTCATAGCCATGCAAGCAAGCCACATAAGCTTCATGGGTGCCCCCACATCATATTATTCATACTACGTTGATTGATAAAAAGATAAATCACCCAAAACAAGATCTTCCCGTTTTTTGTTCCTACGATGTTGTGTCGTGCACGTACCTACTAGTTGTATAGTGGTAGTACTAGTAATATAGTATTAGGAGTACAAACTTGGTACTAAGTAGGAGTAGTACTACTAGTACGGAATGCTCCTACTCTATCAACGAGCCCCATCTGACACCAAATTTCTTGGCTTCCGTGCTACAGCTAGATCTTCCCCTCGTTTCTGTTTTCCAACCCGGCGGCGGGCGGAGTGCGGTTTGCCAATAGTCGGTTTGCTCAATGGCGGTCCCACATGAAAGTGAAAATGCTAGGCAACACGCCTTCCCTAAGCTATGTGTCGTGTCGGATGGGCCATGGAGTACTCCCGATTCCCGGGCGTGTGGGGGTGCGACGCAAACGCCGTAGGCCTTTTCCTTTTACTAGCAATGTGCCCGTGCGTTGCGACGGATCCAAAGTAGTAGAATAGTAGTATTTGTTCACAAACTTGAAAGAAATCACTCTTGTTTTGATATACTCCTAATATATTAGTCCCTCCGTACCTAAATATTTGTCTTTTTAGATATTTCAAATGGACTATCACATACGGATTATATAGACATATTCTAGTGTTTCTAGCAAGATGCCCGTGTGTTGCACGAAGTTGATGGAAAAGGTAAGCACAACTTATAAAATTGACGGATGGAGTACTAGTTACAGTGATGCATATAATTAAGCAAAGGGATCGCACATGTCGGTATTGACTGGAACGAGAATACAACAGCACAGTAAGAATTAAGGCCATGACGATGCAATCGCAGTGGTGGTTACATAAGGCAAGAAGAAAGATGGATCCATGAACGTATGACCTCCTCCTCAACTTAGTGCGCCGGGCCACCGACCGGCGGCTAAGGAGCGACGGCTTTTGTGGTGAGGTCGAGGTGCTTCTCAGCAAAGGCATCCAAGGCTTCCAGCCGGTTGAGGAAGGCCAATGTCGTAGCGTCCTCACTGGCCTTGTAGATACCTATGTACACGATTTTCTCGTACACATGGATGAGTAGGTCGACGAATTCTTGCAGGGCGAGGCGCCTTGCGGCGAGCGCGACCTCCAGGTGGACATTCTTCGTGGCGTCGGCGGGCAATCGCAGGGCCACCAGTGCTTGAAAGAGGTTTCGGCCATGGAGGCCGATTAGGGTGGCAGGCAATGAGGAGCCCGTGCGCACGGCCTGGAGGAGTACGGTGATGTCGTCCACGAGCTTCTTGAGGACGGTGAACTTGTTGCTGGTGGGAACGATCATCTGGTCCAACTGAGAGTCGTAGTTGGCGTCGACGGCAGCCATCCACCAGCCGGTCTGCAACACCGTCTGGAGACAATCCTCGGTGCCATGCCGCAGGTCGACGTTGTGGACCATCTGGCACAGCCGCTGGCCGCTCACACGCATCGCAGCCATGGGTCTGGAGTGAGCTCTTTTGCGCTTAGTGTAGGTGCTTAGCCAAATGCTTAGGTGCATACGATGTGGTAGATGCATTGGAATGGAGGGGCGCCTTTATATGAGGGCAATGAGGGCAAACTTCCTTGCATTCACATCGTGCAGCCTCTTTTCCCGGACCTCCTCCCATTACTTCCCTCATGCATTGATTGAAGGAGGATGCATTGGTCATTCAAAATTTCGGGAACCGCTACTCCCTCCCTCGTCTGCATTAAAGCCGTATCGGGAACTGCGCCGCCTGCTGTCAAATCGAATACTCCCTCCGTCTAGGTGAGTATTGTCGGATTTCGGGTTCCGGCAGACCCTCTAGGTTCGAACTCTGGGGTGCGCGCGGAGATCTAGCCTTCTACTGCCTGCGCCTCGCCGCCTCGCTAGGATCTAAGCAATCAAAGGAACAACACAAGAGACACAGAGTTTATACTGGTTCAGGCCACCATTGTGGTGTAATACCCTACTCCAGTGTGTGGTGTGGTGGACTGCCTCTTGGGCTGATGATGAACAATACAAGGGAGAACAGCCTCGCGGTCCTTGGCTGGTGCGATGAACTGATGGGGGGAGTTCAGTCGCTCTCTCTACTGGTTTCCTGGTGAGGATTCCCCTTGTCCCTATCTTGTGGTGGCTAGTCCTATTTATAGGCAAAGGCCCTGGGCCTCCTCCCAAATATTGAGCGGGAAGGGCGCCAACAACTGGCCATTTTGAAGGGGAACATCTAGTACACTTATCCTAACTAAAGTTGGTCCTCGCCTGCCAAAGGCTCTGGTGGTGACGCCGGTTTGGGTCCACGATGACCACCATCTTGCCGTTCTACTCGTCTTGGTCTTGTTGCACCAAAATGGATGCCTTTGCTTGATGCTCCCACCTGTGCTTGCTCCCTTTGCACCGAAGAGGAAAGAAGGACACTGCGTGGGCTAGCGCCCGCCTGGCGCCCTTGGTAGTCATGGCTTGCGTCATGGGCACCTCGCGAGGTACCCCGCCTTGATCTCTCCGCCTCCTCACGAGATAGCCTGACGAGGCCGTGCCTGAGGAAGCCTCCTGCCGTCCGCCCCGCGAGGCTTATCCCCTCGCGAGGGTCTTGAGCTCGTGCTGATGAAGATGGGCCATGCGGGGCCGCCCCTTGAGCCACGCCGCAGGCCGCAGGCAGGCAAGTCTGGGGACCCCTGTTCCCAGAACGCCGACAAGTATTAAGTCATCTTACGAAAACCAGATAGTAAACACATAGGCGTGGTGCATTAACTCTCACGTTGTTTCTTATTTTTTGACATAAATAGAGGAATCAACCAATAAGAGATGTGGGGCTTGTATGCTTTTAATGACTTGAGACTATCAAACATGACATGCAGTGGTCCGTTCGTTGCACGCAATGATATTAATAAGGGAGTAGATGAGATATAATTTGGTCTCATTCACTTTGAAAACAAGAACAAATACAACCCATGTCAGCACACACGCATCTTATAGCATCACATCTGTCGGCGTTCTGGGAACGGGGGTACCTAGACTTGCCTGCCTGCGGCCTGCGGCGTGGCTCAAGGAGTGGCCCAGTACGGCCCATCTTCATCAACACATGCTCAAGACCCTCGCGAGGGGACAAGCCTCGCGGGGCGGACGACAGGAGGCTTCCTCAGGCACGGCCTCGTCAGACTGGCTCGCGAGGAGGCGGAGAGATCAAGGCGGGGTACCTCACGAGGTGCCCATGACGCAAGCCATGACGACCAAGGCGCAGGCGGGTGCCAGGCGGGCGCCGGCCTGCGTAGAGTCCTTGTTTCCCCTTTGGTGCAAAGGGGGCAAGCACAGGCAAGGGTATAAAGCAAAGGCAACCATTTCGGTCCAGCAAGACCAAGACCAGCAGGACGGTAGAACGGAGGTCATCGTGGAGCCCAAGCCAGCGTCATCGTTAGGGTCTTTTGGCAGGCGAGGACCAACTTTAGTCAGGATAAGTGTACTAGATGTTCCCCTTCAAAATGGCCAATTGTTGGCACCCTTCCCGCTCAATATTTGGGAAGAGGCCCGGGGCCTTCGCCTATAAATAGGACTAGCCACCCACAGGGTAGGGAGAGATCTGATCGGATCCGCACCCAAGACACAGAGAGAGAGAGAGGTGACCGAACTCCCCTAGAAGTTCATCGCCTCAACCAAGAACAGACCCTCACGAGGCTGTTCTTCCCTTGTATTGTTCTTCATCAGTCCCAGAGGCAACCCACACACCTCAAACTGGAGTAGGGTATTACACCACAATGGTGTCCTGAACCAGTATAAATCTTGTGTCCCTAGTGTTGTTATTCGTGTAGTCTAGATCCTAGCGAGGCGGTGAAACATGGGTAGGCTGAGGGTGTGATCTCTGCGCGCACCCCAGTGTTCGAACCTCAAGGGTCTGCCGGAACCCGAAATCCGACATTTGGCGTGCTAGGTAGGGGTGTGCCGGAATCTGCCTTCCGTCGCCTAGTGTTTTCGCCGCCCATCCCATCCATGTCAGACGCACGTCGCGCCCGCGCCGAGCGCCGGGCCGCTCTCACTACTCGCGTTGCCCAGACAGCCCCCGTCGGCGGGTGCCCCCGTCGCTTGCCGTCAACGCTGCCACTGGCCCGGTGGGGAACGAACAGCAGTTGTCGTCCCTGCATCCATCCGTGTGGCGAGAAGGCCGCACTACCACTCCGTCTCTGACTCAGGCCGACTCCTCGTCCCATGCCCGTCGCGCTCCCGCGGACGCGCACGCCGTGCTGCTCCTGGCGCGGGAGCTCCTGCACTACCATCCCGTCGACGACCTTTACGATGAGTGGCTCGCCCACATCACTGAGCTCGTCAGCGCTGTTGGGGGCTCCCCTGCACCGTCCCTCTCGTTGCACCGTGCACCGCCCTGCGCCGGCGACGAAGCTCCAGGGCGCCTCAGCCGCCTCCACCTCAAGAAGGCGCCTTCGCTCCAAGGCGCATGGCCCCTGGGCGGAACCCACTCCGTCCGGCGCCAGCACAGCAAGAGAAGAGCTGCCAATAGATCCCTCGTCCTCAAGAAGCCGCCCGTGTGCTCCCCGCACCGGCTCGGCACGAGCACGCACCTGCTCCGGCACATCAAGACCCCGCGTTGAACCTCGCCGTAGCGCACAGAGACCTGCAAGATCAAGCTCTCCATCACCAAAGGGCTCCCGCGGCCACTGCAGGTTGTCGTGCCTTCTCTGCCGAGCTGTGCAGCATGGCCTGGCCGGGCAAGTTCAAGCCAGACCTTCCCCCGCGCTACGATGGCACGACTGACCCTGCTGAGTTCCTCCAGCTCTACGAGCTGGGCATCGAGGCCGCCAACGGAGACGAGAAGGTCATGGTGAACTAGTTCCCCATGGCGCTCAAGGATGGCACCCGCACCTGGCTCCTGAACCTAGCTCCTGGCACGATATCCTCCTGGGACGAGATGCGCACCCGATTCATCGCCAACTTCCAAGGCACCCGTGACCGGCCCCCGGCCATGAGCGACTTGCACCGCATCAAGCAGCAGCCGGGGGAGACCCTGCAGAAGTTCATCCAGCGCTTCAACAGCGCTCGCCTTAAGATCCCCAAGGTGTGTGAGGAGGCCATCATCTCAGCCTTCTCCGATGGCGTGCGTGACGTCAAGATGAAGGAGGAGCTCGCGATCCATGAAGACTTGTGCACCTCCCTGGAGCTGTTCAATCTGGCGACCAAGTGTGTAAGGGCTGAGGAAGGGCGCCTGTCCCTCCTCGAGCTGCCAGCTGCTGACCCAAAAGAGAAGAAGCCCAAGACCAAGGACATGAAGCGCAAGGGGGCTGCCGTGCTTGCAGTAGAGCCAGACACCAAGCGAGGCAGGGATCAGCCTGAGTCATCCAAGGGAAGCCGGTACTGCATGTACCATGGCCTCCACACCCAGAACACCAATGAATGCCAAGAGCTCAGAGCCGTGTGAGACGTGCGTGTCGGCCGACGCCCTGAGCGCAGCGACAGGGGCTATGGCCGAGGAGGAGGAAGAGGTGGAGGTCGATGGGAAGACCGTGGCCCTCGCCAAGGGTGGCGCGACCGACCTCGTGAGGACCGCTGGCAGGACCAGCCTCGTGAGGGAGGTTGGAGGGACCCGCCTCGTGAGGGGGGTTGGAGAGATCAGCCTCGCGAGGATCACCCACAAGGCAATGCGGGCCTCCCTCCTCTGCCACCATAGCCAAGGAGGAATGAAGACCATCACCAGGACGAGGGGGCTGGAGGCTTCCAGGAGTCGCGCGCAATCGCTTGCATCTTGTGCGGCGCACAAACCCCGGCCTCTCGGCGCATCTTCAAGCAGTTTGCCCGCGAAGTGAATGCAGTCCTCCCCAAGCTTGAGGCCACGCGCCCTCTCAGGTGGTCATCCTGCGCTATCACGTTCAGCTCAGCGGACCAGCTGAAATGCGCGGCCACAGCAGGAGTCCTCCCGATGCTTTGCTCCCCGATCATCAGCAATGTACAAGTCACCAAGACCCTCATCAATGGCGGAGCAGGGCTCAATGTCCTATCCGTCGAGACGTTCAACAGTCTCCAAGTGCCATACAATCAGCTGCAGCCAACCAAGCCCTTCTCAGGAGTCACCGATGGTTCCACGGTTCCGATCGGGCAGGTCCACCTTCCTGTTACCTTCGGGAAGCGCGACAACTACTGCACGGATCTCATTGACTTTGATGTCGCTCACATCCGCCTGCCGTACAACGCCATCCTCGGGTACCCAGCCCTGGCCAAGTTAATGGCCGTGACCCATCACGGCTACAATGTCCTCCAGATGCCAGGAAGCGGCGGAGTCATCACTGTGCCTTGTGAAGAGAGAGACGCTGTGTGTTCCCTGGAACGAGCCTTCCAAGCCGCATCAATTGAAGACCCAGATCACCGGAACGGGAGGCCTCCCGAGGTTGCTCCTAAGAAGAAGAAGACATCGCCTGGCCCGACCCCTCGGGAGGCAGGCCCCTCAGGGCCCGCGCCCATTCAGGGGGCACCTCCTTCTGTCGCATAGGAAGGCGCGCCCGGCGCCCTCCTCGAGCAGGGCTCAGGGGCTCTCTTCTGGAGGGCCATCGACTTTGCTAAGATTACGAGGGAGGCGCTCGGGCACCACTTGGAGGCGTGCTTCAGCGCATGTTTCCCTCAGGAGGAAGCAAGGCAAGGAGGACCAAACCCTCAGGAGTTCATCAACGAGATCATTCAGGAGCTGCAGGAGTCAAGAGTCATGAGTGGCAGCCGCCGCTTGCCCGCCGTAGCTCCCCATCTAGGTGAGGATGGTGGGCTGCGCGTCTGCATCGACATACCAGGACTCAACCGGGCCGCCTCTCAGGAGCGCCTCTGGCCCTCATGTGTGGGGCGCTGCAAAGGCCCACCTCACATCTATGTTGGCATGCCTCACGGCCTGCCGAACGCGGCTGTTGTGCGTTAGCGCCTCATGAGGAGCATCTTGGAGGCTCAGGCGGTCAGGCATTCCGTAGTCCTGGCGGAGATGGAGATGGTCCACGAGGAGCCGCCAGCACCTCCGGAGCCTCCCGAGGCCCCTGGGCCTGGGGGCTCGTGAAGATCGTCTCCCGCAGCGCACACCGTCCGCCACTTCAGCATCCCTCCATCTTCAGCATCATCAGGTGACATCCTTCGAGTTTCATTTTCAGCTAGGAGCGCCCCGCAGGGCTGCATCATTCCCAGGCCGCGTGGGTCCATCCCTGCGGTGTGTATCCCCTTTAGCTCATGTTTTCAGCTTACTTTATCGGGGGCGCCCCTCGGGCTGCATCATCCCCGAGGACGCTTGGGCCCGACCCAGTGGCGATCGTTTCTTTCTGTGCCTACCTAAATTAATTTGCTCCCTCATGACTAACGTGCTCGACCTAATCGCCCGCTCGATTGACACCAACTGATGGAGCTGCTCCCTCATGGCACAACGCTTGCGTGTGGGTCCGTCCCTGCAACATCGATAAACCTGGACGGCTGAGCTCTGGCCGCGGCAACCCCGCAGGGCGCCACCTCACCAAGCCTTCAGTGCCTCGTCACCCTCCTAGAGCAACCAACAGCTGGCCGGCAGTTCTAAACGGCAAACCCTCATTTTTCTCATGATGACCTCGCAGGCTCGTTTTAAGGAGCAGCGCCCGGCGGGGCCTCCGCGGCGTCTCCTTCGTTCTCGTCCATGCGAACCGCTTGCACGTTAAAGGGGGGGTACCTGAGCATCGCGACTCATGGGCTCTTACCGGCTCTCCAGCCCTCACCCTCTGGCCTTGTCCACGGCATCGCGACCTGGCATACTAGCGACGGCTGAGCCCCGCTCGAGGGCCAGGACCAGAGGACGTAGAGCATGAAGGGGAGCAAAGACGAGAGGGAAGAGGCACACGGGGGACCCCACCAGGCAACTCCTCGGCTGCCAACGCTCGGGCCCGGTGCCGCAGCAAGGAGTGGTTCCTGACCCCCGAGATAAGTCACCACTCCGGAATCACTGGTTGTCACAGTGCCGACCTCGCACCTAATGTAGTCCCATTTTTAGCGACGTCGCGCCCCTTTCTCACTAAGCGATGGCTGCTTGAGCGCTAAAGGGGACCTCCTGAGCATCGAGACTCAGGGGCTCTTACTAGACCCCGGGCCGCTCACCTCCTGGCCTTGACCACGGCATCGCGACCTGGCATACCAGCTATGGCTGAAGCCTGCCTTGGGACCGGGACCTGTCAGCGCAGAGCGTGAAGTCGTCGCGAGGTTCGAAAGGAGGAACTAACCTAAGACGGGACAAGCACCCCTCACCACTTCATGATAAGGATCATATTAACAAACGGAACTACAAGCACCTTACAAACCCCCGCGAGGTGTGTTCTTTGATTCCTTGCAGGGAACAAAAGGAGTAGATCCTAAGGAGTGCTAACTACGCGCGCCACCGCAAGAGACGTCATCATCAACAGTGGGCCATCAGCCACCGGCGCCAACCCCATATAGATCAGTGGCGACGGCGGCCTGACGAGCCCGCCCTGCTCCGGGAGCGACGCAAGCTCGGGGGCTCATAGCTATCGTCGCTCGTCTCCGGGGTCACGAGGAGCTCGGCGGAATCGCTGGATCCTCCGACACCTCCGCTGCCTGAGGAGCTGCTGGGGAAGCGGTTGGCGAGCCTAGTCCTCTATAACGCCCCAGATACAACTTTCCATATTCATAACTCCAACTCTTGCCTTTTCCGGAGATGCGATATGTTATTTTCTCCGTGCTTGGGTTTTTATCTTTTGTTTTGCATTTTGTTCATGTCATGCATTTCATCATCGCATCATTTGCATTGCATCGGCACTCGTTGCCATCATCGTTTTTTAAAACTTGCATCCGCTCGTAGTTGCCGTGTCCCCGCTCGCTTTTGTTGGCCATTCCAGACCAATCAGGGTTTCGCTTCCCTCTTGACCGTGACCACCTAACCTTTCTTGCCAGCTCGCAGCCCCCTCGCGCGCGCGTCCGAAACTCCCCCGAACCCGACCCGAGCAGTCATGACCGATGAGTTCGGATCATCCCCTAACGTCTATAAAACATCTCCGTTTTCTTATTTGGACTCCCTAGCATATTTATTCTCGTCCATCGGATTTCGATCGGAAGATCTAAACATCCCTCCTTTTCATATATATAGTCTACCCCTAGTCCATTTTGGACCTAACCCTATTTCCTAAGGATCCTCCCCAGCCGCCGCCACTGTTTTCCATCCCATCACCCAGATCCGTCGCCACCCACCTCCTCTGTTTCTGTGCCTGACCAACCACAGCCATCTTCCTCCTCCCCTCGATCCATCCAATCCCGCAGCCACCTCCTCGCTTCTCCTCTGCCTCGACCGGAGCAAGGCTCCCCTGCTCATGGTGCCCGAGCACCCCAGTGCCATAGCTCCTCCGGCCCTGCAACAACCTCATCGGCCCTTCTGCAGCTCGTCGCCGCCGGCGCTCTCAGCCACCTGGACTGCACCCCGTCTTCCCCGTTAACCAGAACCAGGCCGCCTTCCCGGCCCTCCTCTCTCTTCGGCGCTCCCTCTCCGTCTCTCTGCTCTCTCATGGTTTCTCTCTCCCTTCGCAGGTCGACGTCGCCGGCCATCTCCGCCGCCTTTGCCCGTTCCTACCGGATCCCGCCGGCTGGGCCCCGTCACCGGCCATCGGTGCCCTCGCCGGAGACCACCTACACCACCCGCCAGGTTCCTCTGCTTCCAGCCCCGCCTGGATCCGCCAAGTCCTCGGCCGCCATGGACGTCCCGACGCAGGAGCTCGCCGTTGACCCCGCGCTCGATCTGGCAGCGAAGCCGCTCGCCCGTTTGACTGCATCGCCCCGAACCGGTCTCCCCTCCTCGCTGTTGACCGTGCCAAGTCCCATGACCGCACGCGCCTGGGCCGGCCTCGGCTCGGTCCAGCTGGCTCTGCCCGCTGCTTCCTCCTGCACCGACTAGGCCAGAGCCCATGGTGAGCAGCCCCCATCGCCTCTCTGTTTTTTTTCACCGATCGGCCCAGCCAGTTTCGGCCCATGTCTTGTTTTTTTCCAGCGTGCGAATTTGTCTATTATCCGAAGACTGTAGTTTACAGAAAAGTCCCTCATATTCATGCATTAATATCTCTTGAACCGTGCTTCGGGTGTAAATAAGGTATACATGTAAAATGCTTAGAATTTTGTGTAGTTTAGTAATATGCCACTTTCATCCATGTTAAAAATGTTTAAAATGCTGTTTGATTAAGTTTTGCTCAAATGCCATGTTAAAATGATTTATTTCATAACTAAATAACCGTAGCTCGGTTTTAAATAAACTTTATATGTTAATGGGGTGGAAAAATGCCTAGTTTAACATGGTGCACTTTATTTTGCTGTTTAACAACATTAAAATTGTGTTTAGGGCAGAACAGTACCAAATTCGAAATATGCATATGGGGATTTTCCGGAATTGTTGTTTATTACTTCCAGCCTCATTTAAACTTGCCTAGATAGGTAGTTTCATTATGTTTCACCTCTTGACATGTTTAACAACATTTAATATTGTTGTGTGCCTAAACGAGAGTGAACTAAATAACTCGATGTGGTGTTTCGTCAATATGCAACTTGTTGCATATTGAGCTCCACTTAAATTGTAGTGTGGTTTGTTGCACTTTGCCATGCCATGCCTCATTAAACCGGACATGCATCATACTTGTTTGTGCATCATGCCATGTTTATGCTTGTGCATTTACCATGTTGTTTGTTTCTTTCCGGTGTTGCTTCTTAGTTCCGGTAATGTTGCGATTGTGAGGATTTGTTCGACTACTTCCGTTCGTCTTCTTCATGGACTCGTTCTTCTTCCTTGCGGGATTTCAGGCAAGATGACCGCTACCTTGGATCTCACTACTATCATTGCTATGCTAGTTGCTTTGTTCTATCGCTTTGCTGCGCTACCTATCTTTTGCTCATCAAGCCTCCCAAATTGCCATGAACCTCTAACCTTTGACACCCTTCCTAGCAAACCATTGCTTGGCTATGTTACCGCTTTGCTCAGCCCCTCTTATAGCGTTGTTAGTTGCAGGTGAAGTTGAAGATTGCTCCATGGTGGACAGGATTATGTTGGGATATCACAATATCTCTTATTTAATTAATGCATCTATATACTTGGTAAAGGGTGGAAGACTCGGCCTTATGCCTGGTGTTTTGTTCCACTCTTGCTGCCCTAGTTTCCGTCATACCGGTGTTATGTTCCCGAATTTTGTGTTCCTTACGCGGTTGGGTGATTTATGGGAACCCCTTGACAGTTTGCTTTGAATAAAACTCCTCCAGCAAGGCCCAACCTTGGTTTTTCCATTTGCCTCACCTAGCCCTTTTTCCCTTGGGTTTCCAGAGCCCGAGGGTCATCTTTATCTTAGCCCCCCCCCCCCCCCGCCCCCGGGCCAGTGCTCCTTCGAGTGTTGGTCCGAACCGAGCAACCTGCGGGGCCACCTCGGGGCAACTTGAGGGCTGGTTTTACTCATAGCTTGACTTATCCGGTGTGCCCTGAGAACGAGGTACGTGCGACTCCTATCGGGATTTGTCAGCACATCGGGCGGCTTTGCTGGTCTTGTTTAACAATTGTCGAAATGTCTTGTAAACCGGGATTCCGAGTCTGATCGGGTCTTCCTGGGAGAAGGTATATCCTTCGTTGATCGCGAGAGCTTATCATGGGATAAGTTGGGACACCCCTGCATGGTATAAACTTTCGAAAGTCGTGCCCATGGTTATGTGGCAGATGGGAATTTGTTAATGTCCGGTTGTAGATAACTTGACACCAGATCCGAATTAAAACGCATCAATCGTGTGTGTAGCCATGATGGTCTCTTCTCGGCGGAGTCCGAGAAGTGAACACGGTTTTGGGTTATGTTTGACGTAAGTAGGAGTTCAGGATCACTTCTTGATCATTGCTAGCTTCACGACCGTTCCGCTTGCTCTCTTCTCGCTCTTATTTGCGTATGTTAGCCACCATATATGCTTAGTCGCTGATGCAACCTCACCACTTTACCCCTTCCTTTCCCTTTAAGCTTTGCTAGTCTTGATACCCATGGTAATGGGATTGCTGAGTCCTCGTGGCTCACAGATTACTACAACAACAGTTGCAGGTACAGGTTATGCGATGATCATGACGCGAGAGCGATGCTTGCTTGTTTGGAGTTCTTCTTCTGCTTCTTCGATCAGGGGATAGGTTCCAGGTCGGCAGCCTGGGCTAGCAGGGTGGATGTCGTTTGAGTTTCTGTTTGTGTTTCATCCGTAGTCGGATGTGCTCTTATGTATGATGTATGTTGTATTCGTGTGGCATTGTATGCCTTTTGTATGTATCCCCATCTATTATGTAATGTTGATGTAATGATATCCACCTTGCAAAAGCGTTTCAATATGCGGTTCTATCCTTGGTGGGACCTTCGAGTCTCTTTAGGATAGTATCGCATATTGGGCGTGACAAGTTGGTAATCAGAGCCTCGACCGACCATAGGAGCCCCCTTGATTGTTGGCCGTTGTTGAGTCTAGAAGAAAACTATTTTGAGTCTTAGGATTATATATATCGGAGAGTAGGATTCTTTTTACTCCTCAGCCCCCTTCGTCGCTCTGGTGAGGTCTCCTGACGTAGATGTTTTGTCTTTCCTCTCCTCAAATTTCACTAAAAATTTTAGGATCACGCGGGTATCTTGGAATCGTTCCGATGGTTTTGTGACGAGAACATTGTTCTTGGTGCCTCCTGTCTTTTATGTGGCAGTGACCCGGGGAGTTGAGCTCCGAGGTGTTGTCGTCACAATTTTATCGTTGCAGTTCTGGAATACCTGAGTTTTGCCGACATCGAAAATCTCTTTTATGCAGTTGTTGGTGAGATAACCTCGACGCCACCCAGTACTGGGCGGAGTTCGGGAGTATTGCCATAACTCGTATAACGGATGCTTTTCGAAGGTTGAGGTACACGATTTCCGAAGGTTTCTTGGTTATGTGTTGACGGATGGATATAGCTGGATGTAGGTATTGTTAGTTTGGGTGAGATATATTGCTTCCCCTGTATCCCCAACACCAGATTGCATAACCAGAAAGTTTCGGGAGTTTATAGGTGGGAATTCAAGTAGCTCCTAGAATATCTTTCTGACAGATGCATGATATGGGATTGGGTAAATCTCTATCATATGTATTTGTTCCGGCTTATTCTGCAAGCCAAATCCTTTGTTTTGTTTTATTTGTGGTATTCGAGTTGCTTCAAAGTCAAATGTGGAATCCATACCTTTCCTAAATGGTGTTTTCATATTTCTATTGGAGTACTAATCCTTTTGATCATCGAGATGGTCATGTCAATTCTTTCCAACCGGCGTGCTTCTCTTCAAGTGGATCCGATCATTTCAACATTGCCGAGATCAATTCTAGATTTTCTCAACGGTGTTTGTTTAATCCATCCCAAGTTGCCTTTGTTTTCCCGCCCTCCCACCCTTTTTCTTCAAGGACTCAGATTTATTAATCATGTATCCTTTTATTTGTGGGAAGTCTCTTCATTATTTTCTTTCAATGTTCTTATCCGGTGATTTCCCATGAAGACGCTCAACAGTTCCAAGTTCATCATCCTTCGTTGTTGTTTCTTCTTCGGTGGATCCAATTCAAGCTTTCGGTGTTGATCATATCCCTTTCCTCGTTTCAAATGCTATCCCATGCCGGTGCACCTCTTAATTGTTCACATCTCTCTATTCTTATCCTGAGTGCTCAAGATATCTCAGAAGAATCATGTTTCCATTCTTAATTTGTTCGAGTTACTTCAAGGTTTTTCTCTCATTCAAGCTTTAATTCTACCGGTGTAACCTCTATTTCAATCAATCGTTCAATGGTGTTTCTTTTGAGTGGGCCCTAACCCACAGGTCTTTTCCCAGGATCTTATCTAACTCTTCTAATTTATCCGGAGCGATTTCCAAAAGTCTTTCGAAGTTTGACGTAAGAATGAATTTTCATCAGTCATATCCCTTCTCCAAGATCGTTTTCAAAATATTTTGATCGTTGCTTCATCATTTCTATTCTTCTTTGATCCGAAGTGCCTCAACAGTTTTGGTGGTTCTCGTCATCACTCTCAACATGTGAAGACCGAAGAAGTGTTTCCTCTAAATCTTGGTCCATTCTCTTGAAGATTCATGGTTCTAGCTTCATGCCATCCTCATAATTGTTTTCGATTGTGAGAATTCGTTTCACCCATCCGAAGCATTTCATGAGTTGTTTCCATTTCTTTCCTCCGAGGCCATCATGTCATAATTCTTCATTCTCAGCGTGTAGCTATCATTCTCCAAATCTTACCGGTGAATCATTCAAATATCCTCTAATCTGTTCATGTTCTCTTCGTTCTCATGTATCTAAATCCCTTCAAGGATCTTCATTCGTTTTGAAATTCTTTCCGGTGAATTGTGCCCTTGCTACTCTCTTTCGCAATTTTTACGGTGGTTTGTTCAAGATTTCTCTTCCTTCGTTATCGTATCAATTCATTCATTCTTTCGTTGTTTCAATTCAACCGGTGGTTCCATCAATATCTTCTCAAGTTTGCGCTATCTCTATCCTTAATGCCGTAAGAAGAATAAGTAGTATGCCAAATCCATTGCTTGTCATCAATTTAATTCGATGAAGGATAAGCATACAATAAATCTTATTCTTATTTCCTCGAGGTGATTCAATTATTTTCTTCCGGAGATTGTTCATGATAAAGTAATTCTCGGTTGTAGTGTTTCATCTTTTTCTTTTCCGTAGTTCCAAGTTTTCCGCTTTATCTCGTCGCGAGGCTCCATCTAAATCATTGCAAGGTTTCACCTTGTGTTCTCAACTTCTCTTTCTTTTATCATCCTTTTATTACCGGAGTTCTTCATGGAGGCTTTACATGATGGTTCGTCAAGGATTCTTTCATTCTTCAATTGTTCCTCAAGTTTTCTCTCAAAGTTATGATCCGCCAAGCTATACTCTAGAATTAAACATGGTTCTGAACACATGTTTTGTTTTGAGGCGTTCAAGTATTCTTCTTCTTGCATTTCGAAGTGCAATTCCTTCTACAATATCTTTTGAGGTGGTGTTATGTCACTCTTGACAATTTCCCTTTGTGATTCAAGTTGTCAAGAATGAGATATTTTAAATCCATCATTTTCTCTTTGTTCAGGAGATCGTTTCAACCTATTAATCCCTCCATTGGAGTTATCTTGTGTCAGATTTCACTTAAAGCCTTCCCTAAGGAATGTTGCTATTTGTGGTGCTTATCAATGATCCGAGTTTTCTCCTATCCTCTCGGCGAAAGAAGTTTTCATCTCTTATTTGATCTCAAGCAAGCAATTGTTTCCTTTAGTGGTCGGTTGCCACCTCATAATGTTGAGATGTTTCCATAAGCCCACTACAAACTTATTCTTTTCGTTGTTGGTCTTCCAACAACTCCGTTCTAACCTTCTTGCAAGGAGGCTTTCTTAGCTCATTTGTGGCCGAAGTTGGCATTTTATTCCCCATTCTTTTATTCCAATGATCTATCTTCTATTCTTTCTTCCGAAGGCATGGTGATGTTGCTCTCTTCACTCATCATCTCGATTGTGAGGATCGTGTTCTTTTCGTGCTTATCCATTCAAGCGGAGTGTTGTGTCATCTCTTCAAGTTCTTTTCATCTTATCAAATCTTGCATCTCTTTTCAACCGAAGTGCTGCCCGAATTCTTCCTCTCTCATCTTGTTTTAACCGGAGTGGTTTCGAATTCTATCTTGTACATTAAACTCTTGATTCATGTCTTTGCAACCTTCAAGTTCTTGTAATGTTCCTTGTTCCTCTTTTCTAATGGATTGTTGCAATCTCGTTCATCTCTGTTGGAATCTTTCTTATAAATTGCTCAACCTCTCAAGGTTCGTGGTTTCACTCGTTCGTCAAAGAAGCAACTTAGTTTACCTCTTATCTTCCTCTTCCTTTTCCATCCGGTGCCATCCTAGATCTCGGGACGAGATCCTCTCGTAGTGGTGGAGTGTTATAACGCCCCAGATACAACTTTCCATATTCATAACTCCAACTCTTGCCTTTTCCGGAGATGCGATGTGTTATTTTCTCCGTGCTTGGGTTTTTATCTTTTGTTTTGCATTTTCTTCATGTCATGCATTTCATCATCGCATCATTTGCATTGCATCGGCACTCGTTGCCATCATCGTTTTTTTAAACTTGCATCCGCTCGTAGTTGTCGTGTCCCCCCTTGATTTTGTTGGCCGTTCCAGACCAATCAGGGTTTCGCTTCCCTCTTGACCGTGACCACCTAACCTCTCTTGCCAGCTCGCAGCCCCCTCACGCGCGCGTCCGAAACTCCCCCGAACCCGACCCGAGCGGTCGTGACCGATGAGTTTGGATCATTCCCTAACGTCTATAAAACATCTCCATTTTCTTATTTGGACTCCCTAGCATATTTATTCTCGTCCATCAGATTTTGATCGGAAGATCTAAACTTCCCTCCTTTTCATATATATAGTCTACCCCTAGTCCATTTTGGACCTAACCCTATTTCCTAAGGATCCTCCCCAGCTGCCGCCACTGTTCTCCATCTCATCACCCAGATCCGTCGCCACCCACCTCCTCTATTTCTGTGCCTGACCAACCACAGCCATCTTCCTCCTCCCCTCGATCCATCCAATCCCGCAGCCACCTCCTCGCTTCTCCTCTGCCTCGACCGGAGCAAGGCTCCCCTGCTCATGGTGCCTGAGCACCCCAGCGCCGCAGCTCCTCCGGCCCTGCAACAACCTCGTCGGCCCTTCTGTAGCTCGTCGCCGCCGGCACTCTCAGCCACCTGGACTGCACACCGTCTTCCCTGTTGACCAGAACCAGGACGCCTTCCCTGCCCTCCTCTCTCTTCGTCGCTCCCTCTCCGTCTCTCTGCTCTCTCAAGGTTTATCTCTCCCTTCGCAGGTCGATGTCGCCGGCCATCTCCGCCGCCTTTGCCCGTTCCTGCCGGATCCCGCCGGCTGGGCCCCGTCAACGGCCACCGGTGCCCTCGCCGGAGACCACCTGCGCCGCCCGCCAGGTTCCTCTGCTTCCAGCCCCGCCTGGATCCGCCAAGTCCCCGGCCGCCATGGACGTCCCAACGCAGGAGCTCGCCGTTAACCCCGTGCTCGATCTGGCAGCGAAGCCGCTCGCCTTGACTGCATCACCCCGAACCTGTCTCCCCTCCTCGCCGTTGACCGCGCCAAGTCCCACGACCGCACGCGCCTGGGCCGGCCTCGGCTCGATCCAGCTGGCTCTGCCCGCTGCTTCCTCCTCCACCGATTGGGCCAGAGCCCATGGTGAGCAGCCCCCAGCGCCTCTCTGTTTTTTCACCGATCGGCCCAGCCAGTTTTGGCCCATGTCTTGTTTTTTTTCCACCTGCGAATTTGTCTATTATCCGAAGACTGCTGTTTTATAGAAAAGTCCCTCATATTCATGCATTAATAACTCTTGAACTGTGCTTCGGATGTAAATAAGTTATACATGTAAAATGCTTAGAATTTTGTGTAGTTTAATAATATGCCACTTTCATCCATGTTAAAAATGTTTAAAATGCTGTTTGATTAAGTTTTGCTCAAATGCCATGTTAAAATGATTTATTTCATAACTAAATAACCGTAGCTCGGTTTTAAATAAACTTAAGATGTAAATGGGGTGGAAAAATGCCTAGTTTAACATGGTGCACTTTATTTTGCTGTTTAACAACATTAAAATTGTGTTTAGGGCAGAACAGTACCAAATTCGAAATATGCATATGGGGATTTTCCGGAATTGTTGTTTGTTACTTCCAGCCTCATTTAAACTTGCCTAGATAGGTAGTTTCATTATGTTTCACCTCTTGCCATGTTTAACAACATTTAATATTGTTGTGTGCCTAAATGAGAGTGAACTAAATAACTCGATGTGGTGTTTCGTCAATATGCAACTCGTTGCATATTGAGCTCGGCTTAAATTGTAGTGTGGTTTGTTGCACTTTGCCATGCCATGCCTCATTAAACCTGACATGCATCATACTTGTTTGTGCATCATGCCATGTTTATGCTTGTGCATTTACCATGTTGTATGTTTCTTTCCGGTGTTGCTTCTTAGTTCCGGTAATGTTGCGATTGTGAGGATTTGTTCGACTACTTCCGTTCGTCTTCTTCATGGACTCGTTCTTCTTCCTTGCGGGATGTCAGGCAAGATGACCGCTACCCTGGATCTCACTACTATCATTGCTATGCTAGTTGCTTCGTTCTATCGCTTTGCTGCGCTACCTATCTTTTTCTCATCAAGCCTCCCAAATTGACATGAACCTCTAACCTTTGACACCCTTCCTAGCAAACCATTGTTTGGCTATGTTA
Organism: Triticum aestivum; assembly: GCF_018294505.1. Taxonomy (NCBI): domain Eukaryota; kingdom Viridiplantae; phylum Streptophyta; class Magnoliopsida; order Poales; family Poaceae; genus Triticum; species Triticum aestivum. Next base: position 446,984,875 of record NC_057801.1, on the reverse strand, counting down.
CCGCTTTGCTCAGCCCTCTTATAGCGTTGTTAGTTGCAGGTGAAGTTGAAGTTTGCCCCATGACGGACAGGATTATGTTTGGGATATCACAATATCTCTTATTTAATTAATGCATCTATATACTTGGTAAAGGGTGGAAGACTCGGCCTTATGCCTGGTGTTTTGTTCCACTCTTGCCGCCCTAGTTTCTGTCATACCGGTGTTATGTTCTTGGTTGCGTTCCTTACGCGCTTGGGTGATTTATGGGACCCTCTTGACTGTTTGCTTTGAATAAAACTCCTCCAGCAAGGCCCAACCTTGGTTTTACCATTTGCCTCACCTAGCCCTTTTTCCCTTGGGTTGCCGGAGCCCGAGGGTCGTCTTTATTTTAGCCCCCCCTGGGCCAGTGCTCCTTCGAGTGTTGGTCCGAACCGAGCAACCCGCGGGGCCACCTCGGGGCAACTTGAGGGCTGGTTTTACTTGTAGCTTGACTTATCCGGTGTGCCCTGAGAACGAGGTACGTGCAACTCCTATCGGGATTTGTCGGCACATCAGGCGGCTTTGCTAGTCTTCTTTTACCATTGTCGAAATGTCTTGTAAACCGGGATTCCGAGTCTGATCAGGTCTTCCTGGGAGAAGGTATATCCTTTGTTGATCGCGAGAGCTTATCATGGGCTAAGTTGGGACACCCCTGCAGGGTATAAACTTTCGAAAGCCGTGCCCGCGGTTATGTGGCAGATGGGAATTTGTTAATGTCCGGTTGTAGATAACTTGACACCAGATCCGAATTAAAACGCATCAACCGTGTGTGTAGCCGTGATGGTCTCTTCTCGACGGAGTCCGGGAAGTGAACACGGTTTTGGGTTATGTTTGACGTAAGTAGGAGTTCAGGATCACTTCTTGATCATTGCTAGCTTCACGACCGTTCCGCTTGCTCTCTTCTCGCTCTTATTTGCGTATGTTAGCCACCATATATGCTTAGTCGCTGCTGCAACCTCACCACTTTACCCATTCCTTTCCCTTTGAGCTTTGCTAGTCTTGATACCCATGGTAATGGGATTGCTGAGTCGTGTGGCTCACAGATTACTACAACAATAGTTGGAGGTACAGGTTATGCGATGATCATGATGCGAGAGCGATGCTTGCTCGCGTTGAGTTCTTCTTCTGCTTATTCGATCAGGGGATAGGTTCCAGGTCGGCAGCCTGGGCTAGCAGGGTGGATGTCGTTTGAGTTTCTGTTTGTGTTTCATCCGTAGTTGGATGGTGCTCTTATGTAAGATGTTGTTGTATTCGTGTGGCATCGTATGCCTTTTGTATGTATCCCCATCTATTATGTAATGTTGATGTAATGATATCCACCTTGCAAAAGCGTTTCAATATGCGGTTCTATCCTTGGTGGGACCTTCGAGTCTCTTTAGGATAGTATCGCATATTGGGCGTGACAACCTTGCCGCGGCAGGATCCTGGCCGCCTTCCTCAGGGCAGCACTCCAGCCGGCGCCCCTCCGCGTCGAAGACCTTGAAGAACATCAGGGAGGCACCATCATACTCGAGGTGGATTGCGAGGGCGCCACCCGTCCTGCCGACCTGGGCGATCTCGCCCCACCACGGGTCAGGTAGACCCTGCCCGAAGCAACGACCTCAACCTCCGCTTCGGTCGCGGGGGCACTACAGCCAGCATGCTGCAGCGAAAGCTCGATAGGCCCCCTTGGCGGGATCTCGAAGGCGAAGGAAGGAGGGAGGCGAATCCAGGACCGAGGAGACATGGCGGCGTGAAGCACGAGCTCGCGAGAAGAGCCCATGGCGTGAACCCCAGGAGGAACGACGCGCACCGCCATGATCCGCCGGCGGCAACGGCGCCTCGGGTAATGCTGCTCGGTGCCAGCATCTTCGGGGCCCTCGATCCGGGCGTACAAGGGCAGTGGGAATCCCGGCGGCGGCCGCTCGAACCATGGCCTCGACACCTCCTGCCAAGCACCTCCTTCCCCGTGGCAAGAGACGAGCCGTTTCTTCGGAGGGAGCGGGACAGGACTCTCTCGGGGGGGCTTCCCTTTCTCTTCGGCAGAAAACAGACGGATCGGTGCCATTGGCGAAGGAAGGAGCAAGGACGAAGAGGAAGATGAAGATTAGCGGGAAGAGATGGGTTGGAAGGGCTCGCGCCGTTTCGTACATATAGCCGAGGGAGGCCAACCGTTGACCTCCGCGGTCACAGGTAATCATGACCCGTTTTGCTTGCAGGGACTTGTCAAATCGTGCAGTCGCCGAGGCGTCGTGGGGGAGCCAGGACGCCCACGCCCAATCAACCGCCATGCGGCGCCCAAGGCCGCAGGCTATTGGGGCCCGCGGCGCTTCGCACTTGCCTCTTCGCTTCTCTGCTAAGCCAAGTCCAAGCGCACCTTGGGCCCGGGGGCTACTGTCGGTGTTCTGGGAACGGGGGTACCCAGACTTGCCTGCATGCGGCCTGCGGCATGGCTCAAGGAGTGGCCCAGTACGGCCCATCTTCATCAACACATGCTCAAGACCCTCGCAAGGGGCCAAGCCTCGCAGGACAGACGACAGGAGGCTTCCTCAGGCACGGCCTCGTCAGGCTGGCTCGGGAGGAGGCGGAGAGATCAAGGCGGGGTACCTCACGAGGTGCCTGTGACACAAGCCATGACGACCAAGGCGCAGGCGGGCGCCGGCCTGCGCAGAGTCCTTGTTTCCCCTTTGGTGCAAAGGGGGAATGCGCAGGCAAGGGTATCAAGCAAAGGCAACCATTTCGGTGCAACAAGACCAAGACCAACAGGACGGCAGAACGGAGGTCATCGTGGAGCCCAAGCCAGCGTCATCATCAGGGTCTTTTGGCAGGCGAGGACCAACTTTAGTCAGGATAAGTTTACTAGATGTTCCCCTTCAAAATGGCCAATTGTTGGCGCCCTTCCCGCTCAATATTTGGGAGGAGGCCCGGGGCCTTCGCCTATAAATAGGACTATCCACCCACAGGGTAGGGAGAGATCTGATCGGATCCGCACCCAAGACACACACAGAGAGAGAGAGGTGACCAAACTCCCCTAGCAGTTCATCGCCTCAACCAAGAATAGACCCTCGCGAGGCTGTTCTTCCCTTGTATTGTTCTTCATCAGCCCCAGAGGCAACCCACACACCTCAAACTGGAGTAGGGTATTACACCACAATGGTGGCCTGAACCAGTATAAATCTTGTGTCCCTAGTGTTGTTCTTTGTGTAGTCTAGATCCTAGCGAGGCGGTGAAACATGGGTAGGCTGAGGGTGTGATCTCCGTGCGCACCCCAGTGTTCGAACCTCAAGGGTCTGCCGGAACCCAAAATCCGACAACATCCAATGGCTATAAAAGATGAATGAGACCAAATTATATGTCATCTAGCAAAACTGTATTAATAATACTTAGTACTCCCTCCGTCTAGGTGAGTAAGTCATCTTAGGTTGTGCACCGTGAGCAAGGAGGAGGGGAAAACAAGAGACCTTAATGTTTATTTGCTAATTAATAGCATTGCATGCAATGAACTAACCACTGCATGTCGTTTATGGTAGTCTCAAGTCATTAAAAGCATGCACACTCCTCGTCTCTTATTGGTTGATATGTGAAGAAACAAGAAACGAGGTAGAAGTATCATATGTTAGTATCATGTAGTACTTTATTTATTGCCATGTATGACACATAGTACTCAACTCTCTCTCTCTCTCTTTCTTCATTTAATTCTATGACACCTCATCAAAATTGCCTAGTTGGCATGCATGATATAGCTATGATACTACCATTACAACTAGCCTTAGCAAATACTAAACATTAAGTTCTCTCATTTTCCTCTCCACCTTGGTCACCTAGATGGGGGGGGGAGTATACTGCGCGGGCTTTTCCTGTGCGGTAGGCGGGGCAGTTCCGCCTAGTCGGTTCGACAGAGACGCGAGAAGACGAGGGAGTAGGCTGCTGCAAATGTAGGGCTGTGTGATTTGACAGCGAGTTACTGCTGGACATGTGGGGCCCCATGATTTGACTTGCCATTATCATATTAACTACGGCGCTACGACCGGCGTGAGTCTCCCGATTCCTGACCACCTGCATACATGTGCCTCTCCCAATGCTCCACCATGTAGTAGAGGCTGGCTCTTGCATGAGAGCCCACTTCTCCACTTTTTCCTTGCCTCTCTTTCCTCCACATATGCAAAAATGCCATGTAAAGCGCACTATTGTACTTACTTGCTCCTACAGGTGCTAAGCTTGCCACATAGGCATAAAGTCTGATGTGGCAAGTTAATCAAGAAGAGAGAGACTAGTTTGGTGACCCAAGGAAGAAACGGTGCTAAGCGCGTGTACCTACGTGAAAAGACATTTTTGAGTCTATAGCTAATTAAATGAAGCAAACTTAGCAACAAAAAACTAATAAGCACACCATTTCATTGGAAGAGGTCACTCCTTGGCACATGCAACAAATACTAGTACTCCCTGTGTCCCATAATATAAGAACGTTTTTGGCACTACACTAGTGTCAAAAGCATTCTTATATTATGGGACGGAGGGAGTACAAAGAAAGAGATAGAGAGAAGTAAAAAAATACACTTATAGCCAACCTTAGAGCTAACCTTGTTGTAGTATGAGTGACTAAGTGATGACTATGTATGACATGCCAACATCTGATAGCCTAACGCACCGTGCTAAATCTCCAAGGGCGCGACCGCGCGAGTGACGCGACGGTCATGGTAGGCACGACCATGATACGGGCTGCTGACAGCCCTTGGATCTGAGATCAAACGGTCGCATGCTAAGTTGCTGAAAATTTGCAGAATAACCTTCCAGGATAGGATATTCACCCATATGTCTAGAATCACACCATGCAACCGTTCGATCTCAGATCCAAGGGCTCTCGGAAGCCCGTATCATGGGAGACTGGAAAGCCACTACTTCGTACAGAAAGTTAAAAAGAAACAAGTCTATCCTTAATCTTGTATTCTAAGTACTCTGTGGGTTCCACTGTCAGTACAGTAGCGAAAGAAGTATATACTAAATAAGTAATGTATAATATAAAAATCTAAAGTTAAAAGACAGAATTCGGAACTCATGTCATCGCATTGCGAGCATACGGCGCTAACTAGCCCAACACATTTTTGTTGTAGACCATGCTGGAGATATATCTCCATGTCTACTCTTATACTCCATTCGTTCCTAAATATTTGTCTTTTTCATATTTCAAATGGACTACCACATACGGATGTGTATGTAGACATATTTTAGAGTGTAGATTCACTCATTTTGCTCCGTATGTCTTTTCAGGAAGGGGTCAGATTTGTCCTTGATTTATTTATGAGGTATCCAGATGGCACTGCACCACCAAGAAAAGAGGGTTACATCAAAATTATGGACTAGTTTTTTGAGTATGTTGGTAAGGTCCGGTCATAGTCACTTGTTGAAATCTCTAAAAAGACAAATACTCCCTCCGTCCGAAAATACTTGTCATCAAAATGGATAAAAGGAAATGTATCTAGACGTATTTTAGTTTTAGATACATCTCTTTTTATCCATTTTGATGACAAGTATTTTCGGACAGAGGGAGTATGTAGGAACGGAGGGAGTAGAAAACAGAGTTGGCGATGATGGTGTGCGTGCCATCCTGCAATATAGGCTGTCGGATTTATATCTAACGGATAGGAAAGAACTATGGCAATTTTGCAAAAATATACCCACACATCTCTCCATGTTCGCAAATAAGGCCTTCCCTCATTCAACATTTTCTCTCACAAGATAAACTACTCATACAAATGCATCTTGATGTTCCGTGCAATGCACGAGCAGCTAGCTAATTTCTTTTAAAATAGTTGCTGTGATAATTGGGTTGATGTGATATATTTTATGTCTGCCCCGAATGATTTCAGATTCACTAGTAGTAACAAAGAAAAGGTTGCCTTGTTAATGAACAGAAAAAGGGTGAAAACAATCACATGAGGCCGGTAAAAACAAGGCACACTGGGTTCAAGGTCATCGTCACTACAGTTGTGCGCTCGCGAGAAGTCTACATATCGAGGGGGCTACCGAGCGAGGGACCGAGACACAATGTTTGAGAGAGAAACCAATTGACAGATTATGATCAGATCGAGTTGTCACCCTTCTGCTGTCATTGTTGGGGGGGAGAGAAAGACGTGTCGAGAGTGTGCCTGATAGGCACAGAGGCACAACTAGCGAGTGTGTGTGTGTTTGAAAGAAGAGTAGATAGATTATTATCTAGATCGATGTGCCACCCTACTCCTTCGGTGCCGGGTAGTGTGTGTGTGTGTGTGTGTGTGTGTGTTTGAGAGAGAAGCTAGTCAATAGATTAGTATCAAGATCGAGGTGTCACCCTACTCCTTCGGTGTTGGGAAGTGTGGGTGTGTGGGTGTGGGTGTGTGGGGGGGGCAGTGACACTCACATATCTCTACTCTTATAAAAAACAGAGTTCGTGATGATGGTGTTCCTGCCATCCTGCAATATAGGCCATCCGATTTATATCCAACTGATAGGAAGGAAACTATGGCAATTTTGCAAAAAGATACCCACACCCCTCTCCGCATTTGCAAATAAGGCATTCCCTCGTCATCCTTTTCTCCCACAAGATAAACTTCTAATACAAATGCATCTTGATGTTCCGTGCAACGCATGGGCATCTTGCTAGTAGGGAGAAGGAGTTTGTGTGACACATATCTAGCTACATTAAGGGATAGATAGATAGATAGCATTTATGTGAGGCATACTTAAAGCCTCATGAAGATAAACAAATGGTGTGTGTGCATGCAAGTGCCGGAAAAAATGAAGTGAGAAACAATGTGCGCGCGCGCGCATGTGTGTGTGTGTGTGTGTGTGTGTGTGTGTGTGTGAGAGAGAGAGAGAGAGAGAGAGAGAAATCTCAAAACAAAAGGTGCTCTGTTGGAATCCCATTGTATGTATTCATATGGTTCCGGAACTCGAGTTAACCTTAAGCATATGCGTGAGAGACATTATTATACTTTGAGACATTAGTGGCTGTGGGTGGGCGGAATTAAAGGGGTGGGCGTGTTAGACAGAGAGAGCGTGTGTGTTTCTGTGTGAGAGACTTCTAGGACGGGGTAGAAAGATGAATTTAACCCTGATGGAGGGAGAGAAATACATGAAGTGCGTGTGTGTGATTCCGATGCCCACAGGGAAATGAGATATGTATGCATGTGAGAGAGATTTCACAATTCATTCACGTATCACTATCTAGTGATCGTGGACGTGCATCGCTTGAACATAAGTCAATATCTACTTCGTATCGTGGCCAAAGGTACAATATCGATTCAACGCTATAAGGATTGGACACTCACATATCACATTTTTTTCTATTTAAATAAACCTTTTTAGTTGTGCATGCCAAAGTTATAGTGATGTTTCTTCAAAAAACCAATGTAGCTATCATGTACATGCACCATTGTTACTCTTGCATTCAAATTCATTAGTCTTGGATGATTTAAGTTTCTATTTTGAAGTAATATATGTAATATTCATATATGAATTCAACGGGTACGCAATTTATGAAATGGAGGCTATGTAATCATATGAGGTAACACTTTTAAGTAGCGGACTACAATATCCATTTCTTTTTGTGCGCCTCTACACTAACACGTAAATACATTATGTTTAAAGTAAATAACCAATGGCACTAAATTATCTATTTACACAAGAAATACATAGGTTGAGCGTTTGATCCCTTCTTTTGTGAACGCGCCACTACACCCGTATGATTGGCCACGCCCGTGTGAACGTCCAAGTTATCGGCGCATCATCCCGAGTTATTGTCTTTTTTCTGGGGTGGACTTCACACTAGTTATTAACTGCTGACGCGTGCCCCGTGTACACAGTCTAGCATGACCTTCCCGCTAGCACGGTCCAAAATTAGTTGAAACTGGATACGAACGATCCCGCGGGTAGCAAAATCTCCCGCCCCCTTCTAAAATTTCTGCCACCTTAGTCTTTAGCATGCGAAATTCCCCTTTTGTCCTTGGTGCACGGAGACCAACAGTTACAATACAACCCTCATCTACATGATAGGTCGGGGCTACTTTGGTAACTTCCGGTTCCCCCCACTACACGGCACCCCCATTTCCTCTCCCCCTCCCGCAAAAATGACTAACTCCACAGCACCAAAGCATCTTACATCATGCCGTCCGTACTTCATCGCCCTTTCTCCCCTTCCCTCTCGAAACCCTAGACTGCTCATCCACCGGCGTACCAAAGCCCATTCACTATCAGCGGCGTCCACCTCACCGGATCTGTTTTTGTGGCCGCATCTACCCCTCCCACCTCCCCTAGAAACAAGTAGACTGCTCATCCACCACTATACCACAGCCCATTCAGTGTCGGCCTTGTCCGCGGCGCCGGATCTGCTTCGCCGGTACTCTCGTCAATGGTCGCGCATCTGCAGCGGCTCATTCGTACTCCCCACCGGAGATGCTTCGTCCACACCCCCCAGAGCCGCCCCACCGACGCCCCCGTCGACGGCCTCTGATCCCCTTCGCCGACACCTTCCTCAACCGTACCGGAGCCGCTTCACCGACACCTTCCTCAACCCTACCGGAGCCGCTTCGCTGACACCATCGTCAACCCTACCGGAGTAGCTTTGCCCATACCATTCTCAACCCTACTGGGGCCGCTTTGCCAACTCACAAGTCCATGGCCTCATATCCGCTTCCTCGCACCCTCATCCAACCTACCGGAGCAGCTTCTGACGCCCCATCCACGGTCGCAGATCCGCATCATCGACACCATCCTTAACCCAACCTCCGGAGCAGCTTCTGACGCCCCGTCCACGGCCGCAGATCCGCATCATCGACACCATCCTTAACCCAACCACCGGAGCAGCTTCTAACGCCCCGTCCACAACCGCATATCCGCGTCGTCAACACCATCCTTAACCCAACCATCGGAGCAGCTTCACCTACGCCCTCGTCCACGGCCACAGATCCGCTTCGCCCACATCGTAGTCCACCCTACCGCAGTCGCTCCACAAACACCCTACTCGACAGTTCTAGATCTCCTTACCGGATCCCGACAGCCAGCGTAGAGTCATCACCCTTGACGTTTCTAACCTGATTCCCACCGTCTGGAGAGATGCCAAGCACCCGCCACGACCTAGGTACTTGTCACCTTTAAACCCGTCTAGCATCACCTGCCCAATGTACTTCAAATATACTAACCGGTCACTGTTACTTGTTATGCAGCTGGCAAAAACTACAAGGACGATGTTTCTTCTGGATCTAACAACTTGGTCAACCAAGATCATGGACTGAGGCATTGCTATGATCTTGTAAGTGTGTCTCTCTATCTTGTATTGTTCTGTGCCTGCCAGCGTGCTTTGCTAGGATTTTCGACCAGTAATCCCTTTGTGCAGACAATGATTTCTACTATTGGCTGCTAAATTAGATATGTAGATGTCATACATGATACTACCTCATACCTCCGTTCCTAAATATAAGTCTTTCTAGAGATTCCACTATAGGCTACATACGGAGCAAAATGAGTGAATCTACACTCTAAAATGCATCTATATACATTTGTATGTGGTCCATACTGGAATCTCTACAAAGACATATATTTAGGAACAGGGGCAGTACATTACACAAAATCGTAGTTGGCATGTAGGAATTCCAGTGCACTACATTAGGCTCCCTTAGAGTGCCTGCTAGTCCAGCATACAGAGTCATGGCTAGTTTATGGTACGCACACAATCGTTAATTGGTGGTTTAAATATGCGCAAGGGATATGCAATGTAGTATCATATAGAGATATCTGAAATTAGCCGTGTCAACTTGTAGATAGGGTTACACAACGAAAAAGTACATGATGTATGTGGCAATTTCATGGAACATCGCAAAAAAAGGAGAGGCAGCGGTGAGCCTATATAGTGTGCTATGGTACGTCACTCCTCCATTGCAATCATCGTGACATGTTATTTGTATGTCAGTTCTATTAGCCATGTTTCTTAGGACAGTTATAATGAGTTATCCTAAGAAAATAAGCACCTGTGAATATAAGCTCCATGTAATAAGCCAACGAGTTATTTTCATTGCGTTTCAGCTTATCTTTGGTATGATCAGTGGAAAGTCTAGATTGCATTATATTTTTTTTTCATTTTGCTGCCCATATGAAAATTAATATGATAGGAAAATAGACCATCACTATTTGCTCAAAATGCAAATACAAAGATACCATCTACTTGGCACAATCTACTTTGGTCAATGTTTTCCATAGAGATTCCATTGCCTAATTTAAACGAAGAACGCATGACCCACATTTGAATAAAGAAAAATTATTTATTGAAATTCAATGGTCCAAGTGGCTAGTTATTATCATATAGCAGCACCACCTGAAAGCATCATATAGCAGCAGCAGCAGCTCATAGCAACTCATCATACAGCAGCAGCAGTCTGCAATTCATCATATACCAGCAGCAGCTCATAGCAATTCATCATATAGCAGCAGCAGGAGCATCTCATAGCAATTCATCATATAGCAGTAGCAGGAGCAGCTCATAGCAATTCATCATATAGCAGCAACAGGAGCAACTCATAGCAATTCATCATATAGCATCAGCAGGAGCAGCTTATAGCAACTCATCATATAGCAGCAGCAACAGCTCATAGCAATTCATCATATAGCAGCAGCAGCAGCTCATAGCAATTCATCATATAGCAGCAGCAGCTCATAGCAATTCATCATATAGCAGCAGTAGGAGCAGCTCGTAGCAATGCATCATATAGCAGCAGCAGAAGCAGCTCATAGCAATTCATCATATAGTGGATCAGAATGAAAAATTGGCAAAAAATCAGAGGAGATACTCACCTTATTGGATGAGCTCGTCCTTCAACAACACCTCAAGACCATGGCCTGGGAGGAGGGGAGGGGGAATAAGGTGCCTTTTGCCGCAATGTGGCATCAGCCGTAGTTGTGCAGCGCCCGCCGGAGTAGTGCGTTGGACAAACCATAGTGGAGCAGCTGCTAGAGACCATGAGAATGAGGGGTGACGCCAGAGGGAGGAGCATCCAGGGAGATTTGCCCCTACCTGCCGGCCATGTAGCCTAGCTAGACATAGCATCGTTGAGGACCAGGCCAGATGGGACCAGTGGTGACGGCTCGCTGGAGGAACCCTAGTGCTGCAGGCAGGGGATCGAGGTAGAGGGAAAGGGGAGAGGAGATGCAACCGGGCAGGGCAATGAACGCTTGCGTGTTTGTTTTTACTTGAGAGTCATGTGTGACACGGGCGTCAGCAGTTGCATTTTGAGTGTAATATAGGCAGACAACAGAGTCATTTCACTATTCCCCTTCCCTTCAATTTTTAGTGAGGTTCTACCCGAAACACCCCCCCTCCAAAGAGAAATTAGTTAAGCCCAAGCCCATAACTCAAAAATGACTTCTTTACATCTTTTATGGCTTATTTTGACATAAGCCCTGAAAAGGCGGAATCGAACTAGCCCTTAACCTGCAATTCAATTGTGTGTGCAATGATGAATCACTCCTGCCTGCTATAGTGTACATTTAGGCATCATCATACATGGCATAACCTAATACATGTGCATTCCATTGTTGAATCTGGAATATGTAATGTTTATGTTAGTTCATATGTTGCACATGATGTTTAAATGCCCATTAAATCTGGTCAGTCAAGTGATGGTCTTTAAGCCTCCTTCTTTGCTTCTTTTCTTGATATGTAAGATTTGCTCGCACATCTGTTCAATTGCTTGTTTGCATCAGCCAGCCATACTAGGACTGTTTGCTATTCTTGACCTAACACTCTAACAGAGCTTGTCAACAATTTAATCACTAAGGGCTGCTGTAGTGGGGCATTGTCTAACTCCTAGGTGACATAAAGGTTTGGCTGTACACTAAAGTAGGCTCTCCAAGAGTACCTGGAGATCCAGTTCGAAGGTATGCCTAGTTTTTACATAGTGCAGACATAGTAAATGCTCATTTCATTGTGTGCAAGTGCAAGAGATGCGGCATGTTTCATTATGTGGTGTTGTTTGGTTATAATCTCATCCTCTAGTGTTCACAGACTGGAAAGTATGCATATTTATCTTCCAAGGAGACGAGTAACTAGTTTGTGTGACCTTGCAGAGGGGGTGCAATGAAGATAAGATTGAGGATTTCCATGTACAAGATGTTAGGAAGGAGCCTTGCAAGAGAAGTAGGAGCTGCGCTGAGCCTCTTCAACCTGTTAAGGTAAGTCACTGTATGCAACTCAACAGTTCAATTCCTTGTTTGTTTCATGCATAGTTGATTTGCTCTTTTCAATTGCTTTATTTGTCCTCAATTAATGAGATGCCCAAGGAATCATGCCTTATGTTGGGTACTTGTATAACTATTAATTGACATAATTAAAGGCCTTACCATTTAATTACTCTACCGAAGTGTGCCTGAAGCTTTGAAGTCTATTAACCAACTATTATTGCATGAGGCTCACAATCTAGTTTATACTACGCTAATGATTGCATAGTTTTGCCTGCTGTAGTATGTCTGCATGAAACCCTCCGTTGTTCATTATGCTCCCTAAGACTTTAATTGAGCTACAAAATGGCCAACTGCTTGCTTACTTATACGCAACATGCTATCTAAATTTGTAACATGTCTGTGTTTTCGATTGGGCCCCAACATCATGCTCCTCTGGTGAGCTAAGAGGGATTTCTATATGCAGGCTGCATAGACTATCTTTTTAATAATTTTTAAAATATCACCTGCTTAAGCTTCATGACGTGTAACATTATTGTTAGTCCTGTTTTGCCATATAGTACAAAATAGTGTCTTGCTCGCTTCACTGTTGTAACTATATTTTTGCCCTAGTCATGTGTACTTACAGAAACATTTCAGGATGAAGTGACATCAACACAAAGATCTGCGAGCAGTGCGGCATGGCCGTTACCGAATGATTATGGATTGGAATTGGAATGTGTTGATGTTCTCGAGTATCAACTAGAGGTGGCAAGACAACGTGTACATGATTGTCAATATATAATCAACAAGTTGAGACTGGACATGCAGGTATTAGATGTAGTAGTCAAAAAATGAAACAAGACACTGAGGTAACCACGAAGGAATTGGAGATTTTGCATACTGAAATTTGTGCTATCTGAATCTGGCCAATCCTATTTTCTGAAGAGATTATAGTTCAAATGGAGTTAAGTTGATGCGCGTCCAGGATGTATGAGTTGTATTTGCCCAGTGTATGTAATTTGCTGTTTGTGTATGCTTTATTATCACCTGTGCCGAACCATAATGCCAAGTGGGTATAATCGGCTGTAATTTCTTTATTATATAGTGTAGGATTATTCTACGTTTCTATGCCTTGGTCTCTTTGTTGTATAGTGTATGTTTCTTAGAGGTGATAGTATTGAGTAGGATAATTCTTTGAATATGCTATATCGTTCAAACGGGGGCCAACTCGCCCAAACGTTGTAGTGACCATGGCCATCCATGGGCCGTACGGTCCATGGGCCATGTACGGGCCGTCGGATCCATGGGCCTTCAATGGGCCGTCGGATTCATGGGCCTTCTACGTCTCGTAGGATCCATGGGCCTTCTATCTCTCGTAGGATCCATGGGCCTTGTAAGGGCCGGCTCATTTATTGGTCTTGTATGGGCCTTTAATGGGCCATAGACGGGCAAGAGTGGAAATCGTACGTTTTATGGGCTGACCATAATGGGTCGTTAATAGGCCGTATTTGGTGATGCTATGAAAATGGCCCAATAGATTAATGGTCCACAAACGGGCCGACTGTAACGACGGGCTGAATTTGGCCCACAAGCAGAAAATGACAGTAACGGGCCGTAAGTAACCAATAAATGAGCCCAAGAATAAATGGGCCCTCAAAAGGCTGAAAGATAACTTGGGCTGGAAACGGCCCAACGGAATAACGGGCCGTTAATGGGTATAAAGTGATACACTGTTCATTACGGGCCAGTTTCACCACGGGCCATTAATGGGTGTAAAGTGATACACTGTTCATTACGGGCTAGTTTCACCACGGGCCATTAATGGGCCAAGAGTTACAAAGGGCCTCATATGGGCCGAAAGACGTCATGGGCCATACATGGGCCAGAAGTGAAAATGGGCTGGAATCATATTGGATGGCCCAGATGACGCTACTGGGCCTAATTCGGATAGGGCGTAACGAGTCTTGGGTTAGCGGCTATAAATGGGCTATATGCGAACAGGCCGTTAACAGGCTTTCCATGGGCCGGCCCGCCACCTTTTGACCAAGTCAAACAGGCCGGCCTTTTCACAGGAATGGGCCTCTGTTGGGCCGTGCCACGTGTCGACGTATCGTAGGCGCCTTCTGTCCAATGAGTGGATGACATGTGTCCCAACGATGAGCCGACATGTGTTTCCTCCAGCCAATGACGATTTTACACGTGGAAAATCCCCATTGGTCGGGGCTGTTAATGGGTTATCGGATCCAAAACCCGACCCGCTAGCTTAACGGCGTTCCGTTACGGTGGATGCCACATGTCGGTCACCCTTGACGAAAGCACTTCTGTGACGCGCGATTTATCATCATGGAAGTGGACACTTCCGTGATGATAATTTTGGTAATGTCATGGAACACTTCTACGACAGCACAGGTATGACTATCTTTATCGTGTCATAAAATCGTCATGGATGTACATGCATGAAAAAAAACGCGACCTACTATGACAAACACGTATCATCACGGAAGTGTATCTTTTTGTAGTGATGTATGTTCCGGCCGACAGATTGCCCGAGCTGAGGAAGGAAGATGAAAAAAGACCGCACTCATCACCCCATGTGGTACGTACTGTTTCGTACGGATGCCTTTCTGGTTGAAGAGCGCGGGTTCGACATTCGCCCGAGCAGTCCAAATTGGTTTTGAGCCCCAGCTCCATAGAAATATGGAGGCCTACATGGATGATATAGTGGTCAAAACCAAGGACAAGGCTACGCTCGTGCAGGACCTAGAAGAAACCTTTGCCAAAATGTACGCAAGATCAACCTCAAGCTCAACCCAGGGAAGTGTGTGTTTGGTGTCCCATACGGCAAACTCCTTGGGTTCTTTGTGTCTCAACGCGAAATCGAAGCAAATCCCTACAAGATCAAAGCCATTGAGCAGATTGAGGTGCCTAGACGAGTCAAGGACGTCCGTAGGCTTGCCGGCTGCGTTGCCGCCCTGAGTAGGCTTATTTCTAAGTTTGCTGAGCGCGCCCTCCCCTTTTTCAAGATATTGAAAAAGATGGGTCCAATGAAATAGACCCCGGAGGCAGAGGCAGTGCTCCAAGATTTGAAGAGGTACCTCTCCTCTACGTCGATACTGGTCGCACCTAAACCACAAGAGTTGTTGCTACTATATTTAGCAGCAACGAATCAAGTGGTCAGCGCTGCGCTAGTAGCGGAGAGAGAAGTCGAGGAAGAGGCAACGGCGGCAGCAAGGCCATCGAATGAGGAACCAGGGCCGGCAGGGCCCGACACCGGCAAGGCAGAACCCCCGGCAGAGCCCGGTTCTGACAAGACAGAGTTTGCGCGAGTAAGCGAAGCAAGGCAGAAGAAGAAGGTGGTGCAGCACCAAGTCTATTTTGTCAGCTCCCTCTTGCAGGGGGCTAGGTCAAGGTATTCTGGCATGCAAAAGTTGCTTTTCGGCCTTCTTATGGCCTCGAGAAAGCTGTGCCACTATTTTCAAGTGCATGAGATCACTGTCGTCACTCGCCTCCCATTGCAACGAATCTCGCACAACCCAGATGCAACTGGGAGGATTGTGGAGTGGGCGTTGGAGTTGTCGAGCTTTGGGCTCAAGTTTGAAAGTACTTCGACGATCAAGAGCAGGGCCTTGGCAGAGTTCATAGCAGAATGGACATCCACGCCCAACGAAGAAGTTCAAGAGACCACCCTTCTCGGCAAAGAAGCAAGTAGTCATTGGATTATGTACTTTGATGGGGCTTTCTCATTACAAGGTGTTGGTGTCGGCGTGCTACTCGTCGCGCCGACCGGAGAGCGCCTCAAGTACATAGTCTAGATGCATTTTCCTCGGGAGAGGTCGACAAACAACACTGTGGAGTATGAGGGACTGCTTGCCTGTCTCAGGATCGCGGCGGACCTCGGGATTAGGAAGCTTATTGTCAGAGGAGATTCACTACTTGTCGTCAAACAAGTCAACAAGGATTATCAGAGCCCGTTGATGGAGGCTTACGTGGATGAAGTGAGGAAGTTGGAAGAGCGATTTGACGGTCTGCAAGCAGAGCATGTTCCTCGAGCAAAGAACAGCACTGCCAATGACTTGTCAAAGCGCGCTGCCCTCAAGCTACCTATGGAACCAGGTACCTTTGTGCTTTAATTAACTCAGCCATCTGTTGAACCATCAGCAGAACTTTCCCGCAGAGCTCCTTGGAGCCGCCGGCAAGGAAGTTGTCGGGTACCCCAGGCTTGTCGGGGAGCATCAGCCTCCGGCAGAGTCCCAAGCTCTTGCCGTAGAGACAGTTGCCCCTGCGGCAGAAGACACACCTTTAGTCCTTGCCGTCGAGCCTCAGGCTCTAGCATGGGCACATCATACAGTCCGTTTCATCCAAACAGGGGAGCTCCCTAAGGAGCAGGAAGAAGCGGAGAAAGTAGCCCGTCGGTCTAGCACGTACCAGTTTGTGGATGATGTCCTTTACAGAAGGAGGCCGAACGGCGTGAAATTGAAGTGTATTCCTCGAGAGGACGGACTGGAGCTGTAGGCAGAGATACACGGAGGCATATGTGGCTCCCACATAGGGTCAAGAGCCCTTGCTGGCAAAGCATTCCGGCAAGGTGTCTTCTGGCCTACTGCCCTCCAGGATGCGACGACACTAGTAACCAAGTGTGAAGCATGCCAGTTTCATTCAAAGAAGCTTCATCAACCAGCCCAGGATCTTCAAACAATTCCTCTTTCCTGGCCATTTTCGGTTTGGGGGCTCGACATATTAGGCCCCTTTCCTCATGCTGTCGGGGGCTTTGTGTACTTGTACGTTGCGATTGACAAGTTCACAAAGTGGCCAGAAGTGGAGCTAGTGAGGAAGGTAACAGTGCAGTCGGCCGTCAAGTTCTTCAAAGGACTCGTTTGCTGTTTTGGTGTGCCAAACAGAGTCATCACCGACAACAGCACACAGTTCACGAGCCGCACCTTCATGCAGTATATCCAAGACCTTGGCAGCAAAGTTTGCTTTGCTTTTGTTGCTCATCCAAGAAACAATGGCCAAGCGGAAATGGAAAATGTTGAAGTGTTGCGAGGCCTCAAAACGAGAACTTTCGACAGGCTGCGCAAGTCTGAAAGACGCTGGATTGATGAATTGCCAACAATTCTTTGGTCGATCAGAACGACACCAAATCGAGCCACTGGCACACCCTTTGCCCTGGTATACGGGGCAGAAGTAGTTCTCCCCATGGAACTCATATATGGGTCACCTCGAGTGTTTACTTATGATGACGCGATGATGACGCGATGCTCCTTGAGGAAGATCATCTTCGAGCTACTGTGCGAGCCGCTCGCTACCAAAAAGCCTTGCGCCACTATCATAGTCGCAAGGTTCATGCCCAAAGCCTTGAGGAAGGCGACCTTGTTCTTTGGCGTATTCAGTCCGCCAAGAATTCAAACAAGTTGACGCCAAAGTGGGAAGGCCCCTATCGGGTAATACGAGTCACCAGGCCCGGCGCAGTCCGCCTGGAGACTAAAGATGGCATTCTAGTTAGCAACTCCTGGAATATCGAACATCTTCGCAAGTTTTACCCATAGGGCGTGGTTGCTGGGAGCTCCGACAACCCCCTTTTGTACTAGCCTTGCCGGCAAGGCATGTAACCCTATGTACAGAGCCAGGCGCAGACCTTGTGTGCAGTCAGATAGCTTTTTAGCATGTACAGTTTCCTGCTAGTTTCCATGTTTATATATATATATATATGTATGCATGCATGCTTGCCCTGGATATTGTGCTACCTTAGATCCTAGCAGGTACTAGGGAACCGCCAAAGCTCCATGCCCCTGTCCTCTCCTCCTTCCAGCCACCGTGACAACGCTTCGGCAAGAAATTGAGAAGATTGCTCGGCACGTCGTCCCCAGTGACCCAACCAGATAAAGTTCATCTCCTGCCCATTCATGTTCGTAACTTGTGACTTGTGCATTAGAAAACCTTGCCACTCTGTTTGGACTTAGGTGCTCCCATCCCCGACTCGAACGCTACTTCGGTCGGGGTGGTTGTAGTAACCTCTGGCAAAAAGAGATTGGCAGGGGGCTGGACCCTGCATTTGTAACCCGGTAGATGTGATTCTCCGGCAGGCACAGAGGGCGCCAGCAAGGTAGCTTGCCGGGAAGACTCATTTATTTTTATTAAAGGGGTGTTTCACCTCTGCACGAACGTGTACATGCGTGAGTTCCCGGCAAAAGATCATCTTTTTCATTGATATGCTGATGCAAGTACAGATGTTACATAACATAACCATGGGCTCGGGAGATTACATTTTCTAGAAAGTTGAGATTTGGCGAGTGCCTATAAATTGAGAAAAATATAAGTGCCCCGTAATCCCCGCTCTTGCCCCTTTCCTCCTAGGCACGGTAGGCGAAGAAAGGTGACGGGCATGGGGAACAAGGCGATGGAGAGCTTGACGGGGAAGCCCGTCGACCATCGACGCCAGAGCCAGCAGGACACGGAGCAGATGATGGTGCTGCCACTGATGGTCAGCTGGAGTCGGAGTTGTCGTCCTCCTGCCTGCTGCCGTTGTTGTCGCTGGCGCTGTCCTCCTCACCACTGTCATTCGAGGAGGAGCTTTCATCGTTAGTGGAACTCTCCACGCAGCACCCTAAGCGGATTCCTGAGCTCCCAAAGACCTTGACGGAGAGCAGATCATTCTCCCTTAACTTGAAATGGAGAACGTGCCCCTCCGACAAGCTATGGGCGCGTACATGACATGAGGTCGTGGGAAGACGACGTTGACCCACGTGCTGCCATTCCTGTAGCCCCTCATGTGTATCCTGAAAGCCTGTGGCGGATCCTGCTCCATCACCCGAGCAAACGGGACAGGAAGGCGGAGATGGCTGCACACGCGCTTCTACAGCCGGATGAAGAACTCAAGTGGCTTATCTCCGATATGGCCATCCATTGGAGGGGCCGCCAGCGGAAGTGCAGCCGGTGCGCCGCCCCGTCCTCCTCTTCCCCGAGCACCACGGTGGCCTCGGCCTCGTCCCATTCCTCTCCCCCTTGCGGCGGGCTCTGCCGCCGGAAGCTCCGGGGAAGGAGGAGTGTGATGTCGAGAAGAAGCCCTCGTCGCCGCCGTCGAAGCGCCAACACGCCCTCTCACCATGGCGAATGGAAGAAAGATGTCAAGCAGAAGGAGGAGAAGAGGGCGAGTGGGGAGAAGCATCGTCCCTCTCCCTTTTATAGAAGAGCAAGGCCGGAGCCTGGCCACCCAGCCCAAGGGGCAGCCGCCCCGCACGACCAATACAACCTCTTGAAGTACAGGGAATCAGAACCGACCCGCTGCCCCAATCAGCGACGCCTGGTTTCCCGCCTTGACGTTGATGCCCACGTCCGCCGCATCCACCGTTTGCCCTTCCCAAGGCATGGGGGACACGTGGCGAACAAGTCAAAGGCGTGGGAATAGGTGGGGCGACCATTTTCCACCCCGTGATCGTGGGGTGTAGCGCCATGTAGGCTGCGACCTGAGTCCACTTAGTAAATGAGTAGCGCCCATGCAAATCCGTCTTTTTTTAATAAGGGAAGCACGGGCCGCATCTTTACTATTGACTGCGGGATGACGCAAGAGTGCTGAAGCTATCCCATGCACGACCCCCACATCATGCGCTCGACGCAGATCGTGGGGAAGCGCAACTAGCAAAGAGATCGTGGAATATTAAACCTCTGTCACGCGTGCCCGCGCACTGCTTTGAGCATGGCCCAAATACGCCTTGCACTCATATGTGGCCCAGGCCCGGGGGCTCTTGTCGGTGAACAAAAGTATGGGCTCCTTTGTACCCCTTATTTGTGCGCGAGGAGTTGTAGCCATGCCTGTGGCCAGGCGATAAAGACAAGAAGACTACCAAGGCAGATGCCCAAGAACAAGGGGAGGAAGGCAAGCTGGACCTCCCCCGGCAACACCCTTGCCGGGGGCAACCTGCGCAGCACCAGCAAAACCATCACCCTTGAGGCTGAGAGTTCTGACACCATTGACAGTGTTAAAACCAAGATTTGGGAATGCATGTGTGGTAGCATGCAGATCTTCATAGAGATTAATAGCATGTGGGTCCATGTGGGACCAGAAGATGAAGACCCCCGGCAAGACCCGCGCCCGGCAAGGATTTGCCACCTCACCACCACTCTAGTGCGACGACCAGTGTGCCAACCAAGGAGGCGCCTGCATGGTGGCATGCTGATCTTCGTGGAGGCTCTACCATCGCTCCAACACAACATCTAGTTAGCCAGCGTGGCACTGCATGCCTCGTTAGCCTGGACGCGTGTCAAAGAAGGGAGGAGCGGTGATGGACGGGATGGCTTCTGTTGCCGTCCCCGATAAAGTAAGAGGGCACGTAGGCAACACATTAAATGCATTTGTCCTACGGTGCTGAACGATAAGCTCGTACACTGTAGCTTGCCACCTCCTGTGTGCCACTGTGGCAACCCCTTTACGTATAAAAGGGGGCCCAAGGCATACAGAGAGAGGATCCGGACTTTTCGACCGTGCATGCATCGCAGCTAGTTCAAAAGCTCGGGAACACACTGATATCCAGACAATTAGGACTAGGGTATTACGCATCTTTGCGGCCTAAACCTGGGTAAAATCCCCTTGTGCTAACTGCTAGACCTTCTCTTCATGCAGCTAATCCCCCGCCGAACATAGAAAGGATCCTTGTGACCCCATAGGTGTTCATTTCCCCGATATGTGTTGAGTGCTGTTCATTTCCCCGACACGTGTTGAGTGCCAAAACATATATCAAGTGAATCATTATAATAACCCATTGTCACCACGGGTATTCATATGCAAGACATATATCAAGTGATCTCAAATCCATAAAAGTATTCAATCCGATAACAATGAAGTCTCAAAGGGAAACCTCAATTCATCACAACAAGATAGAGAGGGGAAAACACCATATGATCCAACTATATTAACAAAGCCCGCGATACATCAAGATTGTGCCATCAAAAGAACACAAGAGAGAGAGAGAGAGAGAGAGAGAGAGAGAGAGAGATTAAACAAATAGTTACTGGTACAAACCCTCAGCCCCGAGGGTGGACTACTCCCTCCTCACCGTGGAGACCATAGGGATAATGAAGATGGCCTCCGATGATGATCTCCCCCTCCGGCAGGGTGCCAAAATAGGGTCCAGATTGGTTTTCGTGGATATAGAGGCTTGCGGCGGCGGAACTTCCAATCTATTGACTCCTGGGTATTTTGGAATATTTGGCAAATTATGGGGCGAAGAACCGGTGCGGGAGGCCACCGAGGTGGGCACAACCCACCAGGGCGTGCCTGGGCCCCCAGGCGCGCCCAGGTGTGTTGTGCCCCCCCCGGGGCACCCCTCTGGTACTTCTTTGCCCATCCTAGGTATTCTGGTCCAAAAAAAATTCTCCAAAAAGTTTCGCTGCATTTGGACTCCGTTTGATATTGATTTCCTGCGAAGTAAAAAATAAGCCAAAACAGTAACTGGCACTGGGCACTATGTCAATAGGTTAGTCCAAAAAAATGATATAAAGTTGCTATAAAATGATTGTAAAACATCCAAGAATGATAATATAACAACATGTAACGATCAAAAATTATAGATACGTTGGAGACGTATTAGCATCCCCAAGCTTAATTCCTGCTCGTCCTCGAGTAGGTAAATGATAAAAACAGATTTTTTTTATGTGGAATGCTGCCTAACATGTTCATCACATATTCTTTTCTTTTGTAGCATGGACATTTGGATTTTATATGGTTCAAAGCAATAGTCTAGTTTTGACATGAAGATTTCAATACTCAATCATATCAACAAGCAACCATGTCTTTCAAAATATCAACACTAAAGAAAGTTATCCCTAGCCCATCATGCTCAATCATTGATCCATTCATGAAACACACTCGCATATTAGCTACATCCAATGCTCAAGTACGATCATAGCATCCCTTAGTTGGTGCTTTATAAGAGAAGATGGAGACTCAAATAAAAATAAAAATTGCATAAAGTAAATAGATATGCCCTTCGCAGAGGGAAGAAGGTATTAGTAGAGGTGCCAGAGCTCAAAGCTTAAATTGAGAGATAAATTTTTTGAGAGGCATACTTTTCCCGTCAACATAAACGACCGAGTTATTCCCAACACTTTCCATGCTAGATATATCATAGGCAGTTCCCAAACAAAAAATAAAGTTTATTCCTTTTTCCACCATACTTTCACACTCCACGGTTAGCCGTATCCACGGGTACCGTCCATACCAATACTTTCCAAGGAATTTATTATTTGACAACATAAAGTAAATTAATTTTTCATTTTGGGACTGGGCATCCCTAATACCTTTGTCGTACTCTCGTGCAATGACAAGTGAATAAACACTCATCTTGAGAATAACACATCTAGGATGGAAAATATTGGCCACCCCATGCCGCTTCATGAGAGGTACAATCACACAAAAAGGAAATTATTTTGAAAATTTAAGATGGCACATACAAATTTGCTTAGAATGGCATGGAAATACTGCATATAGGTAGGTAAGGTGGACTCATATGGCAAAACTGGGTTTAAGAATTTTGGATGCACAAGTAGTATTTCTACTTAGTACAAGTGGAGGCTAGCAAAATGATTGAGAAGCAACCAACCAAGAAATGAAAAATCACATAAGCAAGCATTAAGCATAACTAACAGCGAATAATGCACCACAAGTAGGATGTAATTTCATTGCATAACTATTGACCTTCGCGCTTGCATAGGGAATCACAAACCTTAACACCAATATTCTGACTAAAGCATAATTCCTCATCAACATGACTCACATATCACTATCATCATATCTAAAAACTATTACAAAGAATCAAGTTTATTTTGTCCAATGATCTTCATGAAAGTTTTTATTATATCCCTCTTGAATATCTATCATTTTGGGACTAATTTCATATGTTGCTTTTGATAAGCTCAAAACAAATTTAAGTGAAGAACATGAGCACAATTTTTTTCTTCTCTCAAAATAATATAAGTGAAGCATGAGAGAATTTCTTCAAAAATCTACTAACTCTCAAATAAATCTAAGTTAAGCATGAGAGTTTTTATTCAAAAATTGTAAAGCACATCATGCTCAAAAATATAAAACTGAAGCACTAGAGCAAATGACAAACTACTCCAAGAAGATATAAGTGGAGATCAAATGAGTAGTTCAGTAAATAGGTACTATTTGAGGACTCTCTTTTATTTAAAAGCTTTCAGATCTAAGTATTTTATTAAAACATCAAGCAAAACAAAACAAAATGACATTCCAAGAATAGCACACATCATGTTAAGAAGCAAAAACTTAGGCTCAACCGAGGCTAACCGATAATTGTTGATGAAGAAAGGCGGGATGCCTACCAGGCACCCCCAAGCCAAGATGCTTGGGACCTCTTGGAATATTAACTTGGTATGCCTTGGGCATCTCCAAGCTTGTGCTTTTGTGTCTCCTTAATTCCTTTTATATCACTGTCTCCCTAAATCTCAAAAACTTCATCCACACAAAGCTCAACAAGAACTCGTGAGATAAGTTAGTATAAATCAATGCAACACCTTATCATTCTCTACTGTAGCAAATCATTAAAATTATAATTTAACATTGTATACTAAATGCCTCTGCATATTAATACTCCTATCCTCAAATAGAATCATTAAACTAGCAAACATATGCAAACAATGCAATCATAACAGCAATCTGTCTAAACAGAACAGTCTACAAAGGGTGAAGAAGGATCCATACTTATTCAAATTAAAAAATTCTAAAAAATTACCACACAGTAGAAAATTTATCATAGCTTATTTTGCAAAAAGTTTCAACATTTTATCACATTCTGACTTTTCTAGAGAATGTTTGCAACAGCGATATACTTTATGTTTTGAAACAAGAACTCATATACTTGCAAAATAAGCATGGAAAAGGCTATACTTGACATTTTTATTGAAGTAAAAGATGCAAAACATTATTATAGATAGAAGCAAGCAAATCAACACAAAATAAAATGACGCTCCAAGCAAAACTCATATCATGTGACGAATGAAAATATAGCCACAAGTAAGATTACCGATGATGTTGGAGATGAAAGAGGGAATGCCTTCGGGGGCATCCCCAAGCTTAGTTGCCTTGGGCATCCCAAAGCTTAGGGTCTTGTCACTCCTTATTCTCCTCATGTCGATATCCACCCAAAACTTGAAACTTCAATGACACAAAACTTAACGGAACTTTGTGAGATAGGTTGGTATGATAAAGCAAATCATTCACTTTGGTACTGTCAAAGACAAGATTCATAATTTCTCTAACACAATTCCTACTGTACCTTATCATTTCCATAATTTATTGAGCAATATAAGCCATAGAAACTAGAAAACAAGCAAACTATGCATTGAAAACAGAATCTGTCAAAAACAGAACTGTCGGTAATGATCTGGAAACAACCATACTTCTGTTACTCCAAAAATTCATAAAAAAATTAGGACAACGTAGGGAATTTGTATATCTATCACCAGTAATAAATTCAGATCAAAATCACGTTCCAGTGAATTCTGAAAATTCTTGGACTAAGCGCAAAATTTTCTATTTTTGCACAGATTCAAGTCAACTATCATCCACACTATCCCAAAGGCTTTACTTGTCACTTTATTGAAACGAAAGCAATAAAACATGATTACTACAGTAGCATAATCATGTGAACACACAAAAACAGTAGGTAAAAGTGTTGGGTTGTCTCCCAACAAGCACTTTTATTTAATGCCTTTTAGCTAGGCGTGATGAGTTCAATGATGCCCGCATAAAAGATAAGGATTGAAACATAACAGGAGCATCATGAATCATAAGTTCCTCTCTCATAATAATTTTCAGTAGCATCATGAATAGATTCATCAATATAACCGTCGGTGTCGAAACCGGCAGAACTCGGGGTTGGGGGTCCTGAGCTGTGGATCTAGGATCGATGGGTAACAAGGGACGACGAACACAGTGGTTACCCAGGTTCGGGCCCTCTCGAAGAGGTAAAACCCTACGTCCTGCTTGATTGTAATGATTGTATAATGTGGTTTATAGACTAGATCTACATCAATATCAACATGAGCTAAACCCTAGGCTACGGGGGATGAACATAGCTCTTCCCCTAAAGAATAAAAACCCTCGGTATATATAGACACCCGTAGGGTTAGGATTACCGAAGATAGATTACAACAAGGGTTTAAAGAGATCCTGCGCCTTCTTGACTTGGAGGGTACACCATGGCTTCATAGATCTCCTGCCAATATACGGCTCCACCAATCCGGCCCATGCACAATGGGCCGCCGCCCCGAGGACCCCTTGGTACATGACTCCCTTAGTAGCCCCTGAACTTGCCTCCAATTCCAAGACTTGTATTCGGTATCCATTCATCTGACCAGTATTCGGCTTGCAGGCCGAGTTCCTCAGTACGTCTCCCCCTTGTTCGGAACCAAGCAATGTATGGAATCTAAAACGGTAGTTTTACTTAGCATCAAAGGTAATTAAAAATAACGCTCAAGCGCAGATGATGCCTCCGTCTGAAAACTTTTTCTCCTTCAACGAAGCATCACGTCCGGCCATAATGTCGGGCAATTACTATTCCTCGAAGCGTGGCTCGAGGCCAACGCCATGTTCGACACGTCCCCTCGAGGTGGAGACCATGTCCTGCTTTTTGGGGGATATGGTTAATGATTTTGATTCCCTCCCCGCTCATAATGTCAAGGGCATATCGGGAAGTGGAGAAGCCAACGACATGGAAAAAGGAAAACCCCAGGCATGTCATCAGCCCATAAAAGGGGCCTGCTACAGTCACCATCTTACACCCTCTTCCACCTCCCGCTTACGCAGACTTTTAGAGCTCCAGCGCCCCTTCTCTTTGCTTCCACAGTGAATCCCTTCTTGCCTCCTTTGACCATGGCTGGATCCAGAGCCAACGGGAAGTGGGAGGCCTCCAGCGTCACCGAAGGGGACATCTTGAAGCTGAAGGAGGCCGGCTATTTGCCGGCCAATGTTGCTCATCGGGCCCCTGAAGAAGGACAGGTCATCCCAACGCCCCAGCCAGGTGAGAGGGTCATTTTTCTTCCCCATTTTCTTAGAGGGATAGGATTTCCCCTTCACCCCTTCGTGCGGGGGTTAATGTTCTTCTACGGGCTAGATTTCCATGATCTAGCCCCCAATTCCCTCCTCCACATCTCAACCTTCGTTGTTGCTGTGAAGCGCTCCTTCGAGTTCGGCCGCACTTTGGTTTGTGGCTGAAGGTGTTCAACATCAAGCCTAAGGTGGTTGGCGGCGCGCATGTGGACTGCGGAGGGGGCATGACCAGTAAACTGACGAGGGTCCACTGGTCGGACGACCACTTTGTCGACACCGTCCGGATGTGGCAAAAGGATTGGTTCTATATTACTGAGGCGAGGGATGCCGGATGGGGAGCGCCCCCCGCATTCAGGTCCACCCCCTACCAGGCTGGCCTCATGGACCACCAAGGCTCTGGACTCGGGGTGTGTCGCACACACGAAGTCGTTGCAGAAACGCATTAACAGCATAATAGAGACCGGCACGAAGCTGGTTGATGTGTTTCAAATCATGCTCCATCGCCGGCTCCTCCCTTGCTAAGAGAGGGCCAAGCCTATGTGGGAGTATGAGCCCAAGGATCTGGCCACCGTGCTACACTTATACGGCACCACCCTCGACAAATATGGGGTCAATTATTCCAGCCCTAGAAGGACTGTCGGTCGAGGGGAAGGACATCGACCTTGACGCCATGACCCCCCAAAGGAGGTGAGTGGCATTTTTCTTCGAGGAGTGTTTGGTTATTTATACCATGTTTAATTCGGTCTAACCTTGTATGTGGATTTTTGCAGGGCTGGCTTGCCAAGGCCAAGAAGATCAGCGGCCTGGTGCCTCTGCCGGAAGAGCCCGATCAAAGAAGCTGGAGAAGTTGCTGGTCGTGGTGCCATACAAGGCGCCCGCCAAGAAGGGCAAGAAGATAGAAGTGTCGAAGGCCAGGGAGTGCTTCTGCCGCAAGGTTCGTCTAGGCAATCAGTCCAGAGACGCTGCAGCCTCGTCTGTGCAGGACGGGGGAGAGGATGAAGACGAGGAGGAGAGTGCCTCCTTGCACTCCAAGAAGAGGGCGACGTCCGAGGATGCCGAGGAGGTCCAACCTTCTCCGGCTCCAAAGAGATGATGCTGGCCTAAGCTGGACTTGTCCAGCAGCTCAGGCTCGGACAAGGAGTGTGAGGCATCCGAGGAGCCCCCGAAGAAGGGATCCAGGGTCAAGCCCCCTGCCAGCAGGTAAGGCATCGATGTTTTAGGCTATGTTGTTTTTGGTAATTCGTTTTAGTTGAAGGTCAACTCTTTTGAACTGTAGTCCCCCACATGAATTCCCCACCGAGCAGACCTCGGAGGGCGCATCTCCACCCGCCGAATTGGCAGACAGTGGGTCCATGACGCACTTCGCACCTCCCCTGATCCCCGAGGAGACTAAGGAGGTGCGGTTCCGAAGGACTCCCCCTCCTCCGAACATAGAGGGGAAGGTTGATGACGTAATGGCCGAGGTTAACATCTCGGTCACTAAAGACTAGGAGGGAGTGTCCCTCCTGGCTAATGTGGGAAAGGAGTCCGGACCATTCGGACCCCCACCATTGACCACTCCCGAGCCCCCAAGGCCTTCGATGGCACAGGTTCCTCCCAGCAGGGAGGGGGCTGGGGAGCCAACGCCAACGCCGAACACCTCGACATGGGCGGCGGCTGGCTGGCCAGACGTGCTGGAGGAGCTGGTGAACAACTCCGTCATCAATGATGGGCACCGCACTCTTATGTGTGCGGTTATGCAAGGTCTTTGTTCCATCCAATCTGGGTTGAACGACATTGTCCAAGGCCTTCTAACAGGCTTTGAGGTAAGTCAAGTAATGTTTTTTCCTCACAATATGGTTGTAATTGTTAGTTTGGGTAGGCCGTATACATAGCAGCCCCCGAGACTCTGCAAGGGTTTCGAAGAAAACTTGCGGAGGATCAAATTCGGTAGGTCAATTAGTGATGTCGACAATTCATGTACTGATGCAGGCATCTACCGTGGCCGTGACTACTAATGCTGCTGCATTAGAGGAGATGGATTGGAAACTCAAACTTTCTGATCAGGAGTTGGACCTTGTTAACAAATGGCTTGACGAGGCACAATGTGAGCTTTTTGATATGTTTACTTAGTGCCGGATATGGACGACCCGAACTGTTTACTAATCCATTATCTTTATGATCGTGCAGCTGCTACCGCTGAGGTCGAGGGCTTGAAGAAGGCCCTTAGGAAAGCCAAGGCCAAGGCGGCCACGAAGAAGACTGCCATGGAGAAAGTGGTGGTCGAGCTTGGGAAGGCTAAGCTTGCCGCTGAGCAGCAGAGGCTCGGATTACCGAGGTCCAAGTGGAGCTCCAGGATGCCGCCAAGAAACTGGGGGCCCTTGAGAAAGGGCAGGAGGAGCAGTCCTCCTAGCTATCCAAGGCGGAGAAGGAGCTCCAAGAGGCGAGGACTAACACCCGAGGCGCCCGGGAGTAGCTCCGCCAAGCTGCGCAATGTGACACTCCAAAAAAATTGTGGTTTTTGTTTTCAGGAAGAGCCTTGCTTGGTTCGCAGAAGGTCATTTAAACCCTTCTTAAAAACCCTCTTCTAAGTTTGCCCTCTCAAAAATCTTTTCTTGGATTTAGTTTCTTCTAAAAAGAAAACCTTTTTGATTTTTGGGCTTTCATTTGATTTTGATCCATTCTTGTTTACCATGCCTCTTATGGTAAAACTCCCCCAAAACCCCTCCTCCCACTTGGGTACAACCCAAACATTCTATCCAAACTAATAAAATCCATTTTTGGATTTTATTCCAATTATTTCTTTTCCCAAAACAATTTTGTCCTTTCTTTTGAACCTAGGTGATTTGCAAAGCAAGTACCCTAATGCCTTTGATTCTTGATCCCAAACCAACTTCCCTGGATAGTCCTTAGTACCCACAACCTAGAACTATCTTGATCCACTCTTCTTCTTTTCAAAACTTTCAAATTTCACTCTCTGCAAGTTTGGACCAGATTTGCCAAATTTGGTGAAATTCATATCTACACTTCTCCAAAAATTCCACCAAAATTCAGGCAACCTCAAGTTGCAATGAGAGACCTCTCCACCAAAAATCAGCTCAAGGAAAAATCCCTACATGCCAGAGTCATTCTGTCGAACACTTGGCATGCACTGTTTCTGTTCATATTCAGTAAATTCAGAGTTTCAGTGTCGTTTCTCCGTCAGAACTTCAGTCACATGCCCACTGTGCATTTGGCTCGATGCTCGCAGCCCCTCCCTCTTGTCTGGAGCACCACACGCGCGCTTGGTGCCTTCCTGGCGTCGGTGGCGCCCTGGCCCGCCTGCGCCGGCGTGTCCCGCGGCGGCAGAACCACCGTAACGGCCGACAGGGGACAACACCGCGGCAGAACGCCGTTCGGCGCCGCCCAAACCTCCTGAGGGCTCCGCGTGGCCACCTCCTTGCCAGCGCACGCATGCAGCACCGGCGCCGCAGCCTGGCACACGCATAGCGCGTTCTCTGCCGCCGACGGGCCGTGCTGCCGTTCCGTCGAGGGCAGGCCATAACCCTCCCTCCCGTGCTGAGTTGGACGCTGAAATGGCACCAATGCTCCACCTAGACGATGCTCAAGCTCCTAAGCTGACCGTCCCGCCGCAGCACCGCCGTAATCACCCGCCAGATTTATCCGTTCATTGCAATCGCCTCGGGCCGGCTATAAATAGCACCCCCCCCCCCGAGCTTGCTCTCGCCCCGGCACAACTCCACCACCTCACTAGACCCCGCCTAGCCACTGGGAGAGCCTCGAGGGGCCTTTCTTCTTCGACTCCGGCCACCTCCGTCCGCCTCGGGCTCCGGCAACGTTCTCTTCGGTGAGAACTCCTCCGCCGCCCTGCTCTTGCCCGTAGCCTCGTACCACCTCCAGTAGGCTAACCCCCACTTCAATTTGGGCACCGCAGCTCCCTCCGGTGAGATCCACAACTGCCCGAACTGCCGTCCGCTGGAGCAAGGGCCGCCGTCGACACAGTGCTCGCCGGCGACCACCACCACCACCCACAGACGCGGAAAGGTGCACTGATCACGAAGGTAACCCCCGATCACCTTGCCTCGCCGTGGAAAGCCGCCGGCGACCACCGCACCTCTCAGGCGTCGTCGCGCTCTGTTTCCCTCGTTTGAAAATTCAAACCTGATGGGTGGAGCCCGCCTATCAGTCTCTTAGCCGTTTCTTTTAAACGAAATGTTTTCTGGACTTTTCCGCAGAACCCCCTGGAAACTTTCTGTTTCATTATAGATGGGTCCTTGGACCAAAACCCTTATAACTTTTAAACAGAAAATGGTTTTTGATTGATTCCTTTTCTGTCACTTTTATTTTTCTGTATAGTTTTTTGTCAAATTTATTTGAAAAATAATTGGAACAGTTTTTTGTACACTCACAGTATTTACGTTACGTACGTATTTTTCTTATACCGTAGATACCGGAGGAGGTGACGGAGCTACAAACTTCACACAGTTAAACTCCGACTACTCCGAACCAGGCAAGCATGTTTGAACTCTTGATATGATGAGTGGTTGTTGCATGTTTGCATATTAGTTTAGTCATGGCATGTTTATGAACAATTCTTTGAATGTTATATTTCATGCACATAAGTGGAAAGTAAGTTTCGGAAAAGCATTATGTTGTTGGATACATATTTGCCTGGCCATGTGATGGCATGAGGATGGGTAAGATGGCAGTGTTGTGACATGCCAGTCTTATGCCAGATTATTTGACTTCCATGTCATCGTGAATCAAATCACATTTTCATTCATTTCCTTCCTGTACTATCACATGTTTTCCGAAAGGAATATGGCTTAGTAAGTTGCAAACTGTTTTCCTGGTACACACAAATAGAGAGCCCGGGATGAGGGTTCCATGGTCCTGGATTAAAGCCCGTCATCCGGTCAGGGGGCATGGGTGTTTCCGGTTGGGACCGAGAGGGGGGCACCCCTTAGAGCGCGCGTATAGAAATTTGATCCCATGCTATTCGAGGTTGTAGCCTCCCCGTCTCAAAGTTTTTCTTGGACGTTGTCCAGGGTGATTCCTGGCATCGTGAGGTGAAATCAGTGTGTACTAGTTAAATGTGTTTCTACTGAAATACCATAAACGGAACTAGTCCATTCGTGACTACGGAAATCCGTTGGCTGTCGTCAGTCAATACCAACTCTGCAGAGTCACAAATCTTCCAATCATCTTGTACATGTTCAAGTACTATATTCATCTTATCTTGTCAGGTATCAGCCTCAGTGACAAAACTCCGGTGGAATACATGTGTGATAAATTTGGTTAAAAGATTATTCTTGTGGATGGACTAATCTTGTTATTCATAATTGTTACAAGCCCAGTCTGTGATGTCGCTCAGACGTCCGACGGCGGCATACTTGTATTTACATTTATTGTAAGCCCTGTCTGTGATGTCGCTCAGACGTCCGACGGTGGCATACTTGTATTTACTTCTATTTCAAGCCTTGTCTGTGATGTCGCTCAGACGTCCGACGGTGGCATACTTGTATTTACTTTTATTATAAGCCCTGTCTGTGACGTCGCTCAGATGTTCGATTGTGGCATTTCTTTTCAAGCCCTGTCTGCGATGTCGCTCAGATGTCCGACTGTGGCATTTCTTCTCAAGCCCTGTATGTGATGTCGCTCAGACGTCCGACTGCGGCATTTCTTTTAAAGCCCTTTATGTGGTGTCGCTAAGACGCCCGACTGCGGCATTTCTTTTAAGCCCTTTATGTGGTGTCGCTAAGACGCCCGACTGCGGCATTTCTTTTAAGCCCTTTATGTGGTGTCGCTTAGACGCCCGACTGCGGCATGAGTTTTTATTATTTTTTTTACCTTTCGAGGCATCGCTCCAGACACCCGATCGGTTTTCATTTATTCGTTTACTTATCAAGTCGTGCATAAACATTATTATTGTTGTATGAGCATCATTTTTATTCATGACGCATTCATGCATTCATTGATTATATCTTTTGTCCGAACTGTCTTGCGAGTACTTTCAAAGTACTCACCTGGCTTGTTGATTTGGCCAGATGTTGACGAAGGCGATCTCATGGATGAAGAGTTTGATAGCGAGTCCGACGCCTAGAGGAGTCCCAGTCAGTCCCGTGCGATCATGTTTTGGTCACTGTATTATCCGCTTTCGCAACCCCAGAATAAATTCATCGAGCCTCACCTCGACGCTCGATGAGTTGCCAGTTAGGAGTCAAGTTATCCACAACCACTTTTTATCTCGAGCTAGTAGCATGCCACCACACCCCTGTGTCATAACCGCCCTTATGTAAGATATTGGCGACTTTGTAATAAATTGTTAAGCAGCCTCAGCTCAACCCTGTAATATATTTAATGCTAGTGGTCCTCTGTTCATCAAGTATTGGTCTACCAGTGAGGATGACTTTTCCTATACTGGGATTTAAAGATCGATTTTCTCAATAATTATTTTATTGAAAAACCGGTCGTGACAGACTTGGTAACCAGAGCCAGGCTGACTGTAGAAAGCCACTAGGTGCGATCGCAAATTGGTTATTAGCATGATAGAGTTTATTCATGTTATTACAAATATAGTCATTTTTCTGACAGTCAGCATAAAATTTATGATCTGATCACTCAGAATTTTTGCCTACTTTTGTAGATGGCCGGCAACAGCTGCGAGTCTCAAATGTTCGCCAACGTGCCTGAGGGGTTCGTCAAACTCCTCTCCTTCATCGTTCAGGTCGCGATGGGGCCATCCGTGCGCCCAGTCTTCACACTTTATCCGCACAAGATCAACGACAGTCTGACCATGCACCAGGCCGCGGTGCAATTCAGGGGAGGGCGTGTTGAGATGCGCCGCTTCCGTTTCTTGGGGAGAGCCATGCCTACAGAGAGGCATGCTATGCAGATGGCTGCCCGCGAGGCGATAGCTCGTCTTCGGGATGTCCTTCCTGCAATGAAGACCCGTCGCTGCCGCTACCTTCCATGCCATGTGCCTTACACCTGTCACTACTCATTCTCTTGCCCCAGAGGAGAGCGAGACGAGGCCTTTGAGATGCTTGTCGAGTACCTCCAAGCCCTGGAGGCAGCCTTCGACAGCATGGTGGACGACCTCGTAGCTGCCCGCATGGACTCAGTTCATGGTTGTGCTGCTAACAGGAGGGAACTCCTACACACCGCTCCACCGCTGACTTTTATCTCGTCCTCAGCTTCCCATTCGCCTACCATTCTCGCCACTGCACGTCGCCTGCCTGCCACTGAGGAATTTAACCAGGCTATTGCACCCACTCCCGTTCGCACTGCACCACTTTTTGCACCCACTCCCATACGTGCTACTCCACCTATTCCGCCCACTCATATTCAGGTTACTCCACCTACGGCACCTGCTCCATCAGCTCAGCGCAGCGTTCCTCGTCTGGAACCTATTAGCAAGGAGGAAGTTGATTCCCCAGCGTCACTGCTTCTCACCCTCGGCAGGCCAAGGGAGATCCTCACCATCTCCGACTGAGTACGCGTAGACGCCATGCGATGTACCGACTTGTGTAATATGTTTATATGTGCATAGGTTGTGAGAAGTAGCCTGTTTGCGCATCATCTAGGATCTAGAGAAGTGCACTAGTTTAAATAACATGTCAGGATTATGTACGCATATCCTGAGTGATGTAATGTATAATTATGCTTGCGTGTAAGATATGTAATAGTCCTTCTTCGCGCGCAACCGTGCATTTTCAAAAAAAAATCCTAGAGTTTTAAATTTTTCTTTGTGTATGATTTTTATTGACTTTTGCGACTCTCTTTCTTGTCTTACGAGTTTCACAAAATATATCCCCAGAGTGAAAGATGTCTCGTCCTTGGACGCGCTGCATGCCAAATCAACCAGAAGAAAATTATGGCACACCGCAAAACCACAATTTCACTCAGGGACAGACAAGTCAACCGGACAGTGAAACAGCTTTCACACAAGTGTGTCGTCTGTATGAACAGAGTCAGCAACAACACCAGGAAATGATGAACCAATTCATCAATATGGGAAGTAACTGTGGTCAGTATCATCAGCAATCCAAAGTATCTGAGTTACAAAAGACGCGTCCTCCAACATTTTCCCATACTGACAAGCCTCTTGAGGCCGACGACTGGCTTCGATACATGGAGAGAAAATTAATTATTGCACAGTGTTCAGGCCGTGAAAAAGTATTGTATGCACCACATTACCTCACGGGAGCAGCCGCATCGTGGTGGGAAAACTTCCTGCACATGCACCCCAACGAAAATGAAATAACCTGGGAGGATTTCAAACAAGGTTTTCATGGGGCACACATTCCTAAGAGTGTTATGAAAATCAAGAAGAGAGAATTTGATGACCTCAAGCAAAGGACCATGACAGTGTCAGAATACAACAGCCAATTTACTATGATGTCTCGCTACGCCAATGAAGAGCGCATGACTGAGAGCAAGAAGATGGAAAAATTCCTGGAAGGCCTGGCACCCGCCCTTAAATGCCAGCTGGTTGTGCATACCTTCCCAGATTTTAAAACACTGGTGGATAAGGCCATTACTCTGGAAAATGAGCGACATAGCCTGGAAGATTTCCGCAAGCGAAAAAGGGACCAGACTACTTTTGCTCGCAACCCCAGAAGCAAGATGGAATTTCAGAAGGGTGGAATACACAAAACCCCGATGGATAATTCACGCCTAATCAAGAATTTCCATGCAAGAGACAAGGAGTTGACCTATCGCCCAGGCGTTACTTGTTACTCTTGTGGAGAAGAAGGGCACTATGCCAAGCAGTGCCCCAAGCCAAGGAACTCGACCCCGAAGCCCAATAATGGTGGCAATAATTTAGCGCCAAAGCGAAGCAATTTCAACCCCAATAACAACCACCGGAAAGGTCACCTGAACCACGTGACCCGCGAGGAAGCACAGAACGCCCCAGATATCGTACTCGGTACGTACCCCGTCAACACAATACCTGCCATGGTTTTGTTTGATTCTGGAGCTTCTCACTCATTCATTTCGAAGGATTTTGCTTTGCAAAATAATTTTTCGATGCTTCCCTTGGAAAAATCAATGATCATCAAGTCCCCTGGAATTAAGCAAGTGACCCAGAGTTACTGTCAAGGTGTGGTTATTGAATTTGAAGGATTGAAGTTTTACGCCAACCTCATTGTATTGGAAAGCAAAGGACTGGATGTCATCCTAGGGATGGATTGGTTAACCACCAACAAAGGTTTTATTGACTGCTTCAACCGGACCGTGATTCTCACACACCATCATGGGAAGAAAATAAAAGTTTCAGCCAAAGAGAGACAAATACCTCGGCAACCGAGATTAAATAAGGTGGACGTTTCTGAACTGAACAAGGTTCCAGTAGTATGTGAATTCCCAGACGTATTTCCAGAAGAACTACCAGGCATGCCACCAGACCGAGAGATAGAATTCAGCATTGAGCTAGCACCCGAAACCGCTCCCATTTACAAGAAACTATACAGAATGGCACCACCCGAATTGGTAGAGTTGAAGAAGCAAATAAAAGAATTATTGGAGAAAGGATACATACGAGCCAGTTCCTCACCTTGGGGTTCTCCAATTTTATTTGCCAAGAAAAAGGATGGAACACTGAGATTGTGCATTGATTATCGAGCTCTCAACATGGTCACAATCAAGAACAAATACCCAATGCCCCGAATAAATGATTTATTTGATCAGCTCGCACAGGCCAAAGTCTTCTCAAAAATTGACTTGAGATCAGGATACCATCAATTAAAGGTGCGAACAGAAGATATTCCCAAGACCGCCTTCACTTCTAGATATGGGCTGTATGAGTTCACAGTGATGCCATTCGGGCTAACCAACGCCCCGCATATTTTGTTCACCTCATGAACAAAGTATTTATGAAGTATATGGACAAGTTTGTTGTGGTATTCATCGATGATATTCTGATATACTCCAAAACACCAGAAGAGCACGCCGAGCATCTCAGGATTGTACTCGGAGAACTCAGGAAACATCAATTGTACGCCAAATTCAGCAAATGTGAATTTTGGCTAAGACAGGTGGGTTTTCTGGGCCACGTGCTAACCCAAGAAGGTATTGCAGTAGACCCAGAAAAAGTCAAGGCCGTACTTGGCTGGAAACCACCAGCTAACATAACGGACGTACGGAGTTTCTTGGGAATGGCAGGCTATTATCGGAGATTTATTGAAGGATTCTCCACTATAGCAAAGCCCATGACACAATTGCTCAAGAAAGGCAAGAAGTTTGAATGGACAGAAGCATGTGAGAAAAGCTTCCAAGAGCTAAAAAGCAAATTAACAACGGCACTAGTATTAATTGTGCCAGATATACACAAGAATTTTGAGGTATATTGTGACGCATCCCGGAAAGACCTCGGATGCGTATTGATGCAAGAAGGCAAGGTAGTTGCGTATGTCTCCAGACAACTTCGCAAGCATGAGGAGAATTATCCCACTCATGACTTGGAATTGGCAGCGGTCATCCATGCACTCAAGGAATGGAGACACTTCCTACTTGGGAATCGTTGTGAGATATACACAAACCATAAGAGTCTTAAGTATATTTTCACACAACCAGAACTAAATTTACGGCAACGACGCTGGTTAGAGTTGGTGAAGGATTATGATGTTGGAATCCACTATCATCCCGGAAAAGCAAATGTTGTGGCAAATGCCCTTACTCGGAATCCCAGCACGGACGACGACAGTATACCAAAATTGAGGCCAGAATTTCAACAAGAATTTGCCATACTCAATTTAATAATTGTTACCGAAGGCAGTGTGTCGAATCTGGAAATACAGCCTACCCTGATGGAAAAGATCAAGGAAGCCCAGCACGGACACCCCAGCATTGAGGGCATAAAAAGGAAAGTGAATTTGGGCAAGGCCTCAGAATTCAACATAGATGAGCAAGGGATATTGTGGTACGGAGAGAGACTTTGCGTACCAAATATCAAGGACCTCAAACAGCAAATTTTGGCTGAAAGTCACACAGCTCCGTATTCAATCCATCCTGGAGGGACAAAAATGTACAAAGACCTTCAGGGAAATTTTTGGTGGCACGGTATGAAGAGAGATATAGCCACGTTCATTGCATGTTGTGACTCTTGTCAACGTATCAAGGCCGAGCACCAGAAACCAGCCGGGCTGTTACAGCCAAACAAGATACGCGAGTGGAAGTGGGACGAGATTGGAATGGATTTCATTGTTGGACTACCACGGTCACGACACGGAAACGATGCCATATGGGTCATAACCGACAAATTAACCAAAGTGACACATTTTATTCTGGTGAAGACAATTCACACCACTCAGAGGCTGGCCAGACTTTATCTTGCCTGTATCATCTACCTGCATGGAGTCCCAAAGACTATCATATCTAACAGAGGCACACAGTTCGTCTCTAGATTTTGGGATCACCTACAACAGGCACTGGGAACCCAACTAGCATTCAGTACCGCATACCATCCCCAGACTGATGGGCAGACTGAACGCGTAAACCAAATCCTAGAAGACATGCTGAGAGCCTGCGTTCTCACCTATGGAACCAGTTGAGAAGAAAGTTTTCCATATGCGAAGTTCGCATACAACAACAGCTATCAAGCCAGCTTGCAAATGGCACCCTTTGAAGCTCTATATGGGAGAAGATGTCGTACCCCGCTAAATTGGTCAGAGACCGGAGACAGCCATATCTTCGGCCCAGACATGCTCAAGGAGGCCGAGGAGAAGGTTAAAACAATTAGAGATCGACTCAAAACAGCTCAGAGTCGGCAGAAGAGTTATTACGATCGAAAGCATCGGGAAATCAGTTTTGAACCTGGAGAATTGGTATACCTAAGAGTTTCTCCTATGAAGGGTCTGCAGCGATTCAGGATTAAGGGAAAGCTAGCACCAAGATTCATCGGACCATTTCATATAGTGGCCCGAAGAGGCACGGTAGCCTACCAGTTAGACCTACCCGGAGACTTATCCGGAATCCACAACGTGTTTCACATCTCGCAGTTAAGAAAGTACGTGAGCAATCCAGAGAAGCAAGTATCACATGAAAATCTTGACGTGCAACCAGACCTCACCTACCGGGAGCACCCAATAAAAATATTAGAAGAGTCTAAGAGGAGGACCCGACAGAAAACCATCAAGTTTTTCAAAGTTCAGTGGAGCAATCACACCGAGAATGAAGCAACTTGGGAGAGCGAGGATTTTCTTCGGACAGAGCACCCGCACCTGTTTAAGGATCAGCTGGAATCTCGGGGACGAGATTTTTCCTAAGGGGGTAGGTGCTGTGACACTCCAAAAATTTTGTGGTTTTCGTTTCCAGGAAGAGCCTTGCTTGGTTTGCAGAAGGTCATTTAAACCCTTCTTAGAAACCCTCTTCTAAGTTTGCCCTCTCAAAAATCTTTTCTTGGATTTAGTTTCTTCTAAAAAGAAAACCTTTTTGATTTTTGGGCTTTCATTTGATTTTGATCCATTCTTGTTTACCATGCCTCTTATGGTAAAACTCCCCCAAAACCCCTCCTCACACTTGGGTACAACCCAAACATTCTGTCCAAACTAATAAAATCCATTTTTGGATTTTATTCCAATTATTTCTTTTCCCAAAACAATTCTGTCCTTTCTTTTGAACCTAGGTGATTT
The DNA here is from genome assembly GCF_018294505.1 of Triticum aestivum. NCBI lineage: Eukaryota > Viridiplantae > Streptophyta > Magnoliopsida > Poales > Poaceae > Triticum > Triticum aestivum. The sequence continues at coordinate 446,946,013 of NC_057801.1, read as the reverse complement.
GCAAAGCAAGTACCCTAATGCCTTTGATTCTTGATCCCAAACCAACTTCCCTGGATAGTACTTAGTACCCACAACCTAGAACTATCTTGATCCACTCTTCTTCTTTTCAAAAATTTCAAATTTCACTCTCTACAAGTTTGGACCAGATTTGCCAAATTTGGTGAAATTCATATCTACACTTCTCCAAAAATTCCACCAAAATTCAGGCAATCTCTAGTAGCAATGAGAGACCTCTCCACCAAAAATTAGCTCAAGGAAAAATCCCTACATGCCAGAGCCATTCTGTCGAACACTTGGCATGCACCGTTTCTGTTCATATTCAGTAAATTCAGAGTTTCAGTGTCGTTTCTCCGTCAGAACTTCAGTCACATGCCCACTATGCATTTGGCTCGATGCTCGCAGCCCCTCCCTCTTGTCCGGAGCACCACACGCGCGCTTGGCGTCTTCCTGGCGTCGGTGGCGCCCTAGCCCGCCTGCGCCGGCGTGTCCCGCGGCGGCAGAACCACCGTAACGGCCGACAGGGGACAACACCGCGGCAGAACGCCGTTCGGCGCCGCCCAAACCTCCTGAGGGCTCCGCGTGGCCACCACCTTGCCAGCGCACGCACGCAGCACCGGGGCCGTGGCCTGGCACGCGCAGAGCGCGTTCTCTGCCGCCGACGGGCCGTGCTGCCGTTCCGTCGAGGGCAGGCCATAACCCTCCCTCCCGTGCTGAGTTGGACGCTGAAATGGCACCAATGCTCCACCTAGACGATGCTCAAGCTCCTAAGCCGACCATCCCGCCACAGCACCGCCGTAATCACCCGCCGGACTTATCCGTTCACGGCAACCGCCTCGGGCCGGCTATAAATAGCACCCCCCGAGCTTGCTCTCGCCCCGGCACAACTCCACCACCTCACTAGACCCTGCCTAGCCACTGGGAGAGCCTCGAGGGGCCTTTCTTCTTCGACTCCGACCACCTCCATCCGCCTCGGGCTCCGGCAACGTTCTCTTCGGTGAGAACTCCTCCTCCGCCCTGCTCTTGCCCGTAGCCTCGTACCACCTCCAGTAGGCTAACCCCCACTTCAATTTGGGCACCGCAACTCCCTCCGGCGAGATCCATGACTGCCCGAACCGCCATCCGCCGGAGCAAGGGCTGCCGTCGACACAGTACTCGCCGGCGACCACCACCACCACCCACAGATGCGGAAAGGTGCACTGATCACGAAGGTAACCCCCGATCACCTTGCCTCGCCGTGGATCGCCGCCGGCGACCACCGCACCTCTCGGGCGCCATCGCGCTCTGTTTCCCTCGTTTGAAAATTCAAACCTGACGAGTGGAGCCCGCTTGTCAGTCTCTCAGCCGTTTCTTTTAAACGAAACATTTTCTGGAATTTTCCGCAGAACCCCCTGGAAACTTTCTGTTTCATTACAGATGGGTCCTTGGACCAAAACTCTTATAACTTTTAAACAGAAATGGTTTTTGATTGATTCCTTTTCTGTCACTTTTATTTTTCTGTCTAGTTTTTTGTCATATTTATTTGAAAAAAAATTGGAACATTTTTCTGTACACTCACGGTATTTACGTTACGTACGTATTTTTCTTATACCGTAGATACCGGAGGAGGTGACAGAGCTGCAAACTTCACACAGTTAAACTCCGACTACTCCGAACCAGGCAAGCATGTTTGAACTCTTGATATGATGAGTGGTTGTTGCATGTTTGCATATTAGTTTAGTCATGGCATGTTTATGAACATTTCTTTGAATGTTATATTTCATGAACATAAGTGGAAAGTAAGTTTTGGAAAAGCATTATGTTGTTGGATACATATTTGCCTGGCCATGTGATGGAATGAGGATGGGTAAGATGGCAGTGTTGTGACATGTCAGTCTTATGCCAGATTATTTGACTTCCGTGTCATCGTGAATCAAATCACATTTCCATTCATTTCCTTCCTGTACTATCACATGTTTTCCAAAAGGAATATGGCTTAGTAAGTTGCAAACCGTTTTCCTGGTACACACAAATAGAGAGGCCGGGATGAGGGTTCCATGGCCCTAGATTAAAGCCTGTCATCCGGTCAGGGGGCATGGGTGTTTCCGGTTGGGACCGAGAGGGGGGCACCCCTTAGAGCGCGCGTATAGAAATTTGATCCCATGCTATTCGAGGTTGTAGCCTCCCTGTCTCAAAGTTTTTCTTGGACGTTGTCCAGGGTGATTCCTGGCATCGTGAGGTGAAATGGGTGTGTACTAGTTAAATGTGTTTCTACTGAAATACCATAAACAGAACTAGTCCATTCGTGACTACGGAAATCCGTTGGCTTTGGTCAGTCAATACCAACTCTGCAGAGTCACAAATCTTTGAATCATCTTGTACATGTTCAAGTACTCTATTCATCTTATCTTGTCAGGTATCAGCCTTAGTGACAAAACTCCGGTGGAATACATGTGTGATAAATCCGGTTAAAAGATTATTCTTGTGGATGGACTAATCTTGTTATTCACAATTGTTACAAGCCCTGTCTGTGATGTCGCTCAGACGTCCAACGGCGGCATACTTGTATTTACATTTATTGTAAGCCCTATCTGTGATGTCGCCTAGACGTCCGACGGTGGCATACTTGTATTTACTTTTATTTCAAGCCATGTCTGTGATGTCGCTCAGCCGTCCGACGGTGGCATACTTGTATTTAGTTTTATTATAAGCCATGTCTGTGACGTCGCTCAGATGTCCGATTGTGGCATTTCTTTTCAAGCCCTGTCTGCGATGTCGCTCAAACGCCCGACTGTGGCATTTCTTCTCAAGCCCTGTCTGTGATGTCGCTCAGACGTCCGACTGCGGCATTTCTTTTAAAGCCCTTTATGTGGTGTCGCTAAGACGCCCGACTGCGGCATTTCTTTTAAGCCCTTTATGTGGCGTCGCTAAGACGCCCGACTGCGGCATTTCTTTTAAGCCCTTTATGTGGTGTCGTTTAGACGCCCGACTGCGGCATGAGTTTTTATTTTGTTTACCTTTCGAGGCGTCGCTCCAGACACCCGATCGGTTTTCATTTATTCGTTTACTTATCAAGTCGTGCATAAACATTATTATTGTTGTATGAGCATCATTTTTATTCATGACGCATTCATGCATTCATTGATTATATCATTTGTCCGAACTGTCTTGCGAGTACTTTCAAAGTACTCACCTGGCTTGTTGATTTGGCCAGATGTTGACGAAGGCGATCTCATGGATGAAGAGTTTGATAGCGAGTCCGACGCCTAGAGGAGTCCCAGTCAGTCCCGTGCGATCCTGTTTTGGTCACTGTATTATCCGCTTCCGCAACCCCAGAATAAATTCATCGAGCCTCACCTCGATGCTCGATGAGTTGCCAGTTAGGAGTCAAGTTATCCACAACCACTTTTTATCTCGAGCTAGTAGCATGCCACCACACCCCTGCGTCATAACCGCCCTTATGTAAGATATTGGCGAGTTTGTAATAAATTGTTGAGCAGCCTCAGCTCAACCCTGTAATATATTTAATGCTACTGGTCCTCTGTTCATCAAGTGTTTGTCTACCAGTGAGGATGACTTTTCCTATACTGGGATTTAAAGATTGATTTTCTCAATAATTATTTTATTGAAAAACCGGTCGTGACACGCAAATTGCCAATGGTAAGAAATACTTACTGTAGAGTGTGTTCAGAGGCGACATGTTTGCTTGCTAAGAGGGTCTATTGCTCCGCAGGCATTTTTGCCGAACTTACAAAAATGTGTAACAGCCTGGATTTTGGCCCTTTTCTTTTTCTTCTAATTTATTTGGTTTTTGCTCTGTTTTTCTTTTTGGAGTGGTTCTGTGGCCTTGCCACCTGGGAAATCATCCTCATTCCTCCTCCCAAGTGGCTCATCATTCTCAAACCTTGCCAAGATCATGTCACTTCACTTCTTGACCAAACCCTAAAATTCTTTTCTAGGGAATATTCCTTTTTTCTATTAAAGGAATAACCCTATCTGCCCTAGGTTGTGAAGCAACCTATATTTGTGTCCATCCAAAAATCCCAAAATAATTCTCATAATTCCTTTCGGTCATATATAGCTCAAATATGCCCAAACATTTCCTTGGCCAGTTCAAAAATAATTCCCCAATATTCCTTTTTCTATTCTGCCCTGAATGGCACTTTGTGAAGGAAGTGTCATTTATATTTTTCCTAGTGGCTCCCAACCTTTTTTGGCATGCTTATATGTCCAAATAATTGCCTCAAGCACAACTTCAACTTTATTTTCCTAGCCAATCTTCCTCAGTGAATTTTCAAAGTTTCTGTCAGATAGAAGGCTTTGTGAAGGAAGTACTAGCTAGGAGTACCCAAATGAGTTGAACTTTTTCACACTCCTTCATGTGGTCATATTAACCCCCTCCACTCATTTGCAGCCCTATCCAATCGTCTATGTGAGCACAGGAGCAAATCTTTGATTCTGGCAATCTTTCCAGATTGTGAAGCAAGTGCATTTCGTATTGCTTCAAAAATCTTGATAAATTACCAGATCATTCTTATACCCATAAAACATCTCTCCACCCAATTTTGCATCATTTCTATGAGCCATTTGATCACCAAAATTATTCCAAGTTTCTGGACAAAAATGATGTTTGTGAAGCAAGTGCCATTTTGGCTTTGTCCATTTGGCATGAGCTTTTTACAGCATCTTCATATATCCAAATAATAAAGCGTTGCCCAATCTTAGCCCAAGTTTCTTCTCCAGGTGAGTGCATCATCCAAATTTAGTTTCTGGCCAGATTTGGCAGTTGCAAAGCAACTATATTAAATCTTGGCCCATTTCTTCCCAAACTCCCCAGGACTGTAGTCCTTCCTAGACCAAACACCCCAGACATAACACTTGACACATAGCATCTCTCTGTTGATCATACTTAGTTGATAAAGTTTATTATAGTAAACTTCAGAGGTCACTTACCATTTAACCAGAGCAGTTTTCACCGAGCTACCACCTCAGTTGCAACCTACCCAAGAAGGACTAACCCCTAGACATCATTTGCCAGCTGTTTGACTCCCACGCATGCCAGTACTGGTGGTGACCACCGTTTTGACATGCAATGGCCGCATCCAAAACATCTTCTTGATCGGGCCTCTGCTCGGCGTCTCAGCGAGCACGGGCCTGTCCAGCGTGTTCCCCGCATTGTCGCCATCCTCCTGGAGCCATCTACCCCTCCGTAAGCCCTCTGTCATCGCTCGTCGCCGTGCGCCCACGGGCGCACTATGGCCGACCGAGCATTAATGGTGTCGTGGCCGTTTCCCCTCTGTGCCCTCGGCCCCTCTTGCCCTGTGCACCTCTGCGGCTCGTCTGATGCCTCCCTCATCACCTTCCCGCGCCCTCCTCTGATCGCTGGCTGTCGCCAGAGCGTTGGCCGGATCCCCGCGGCGGCACCCGAGCCCGTGCCTTTGCCCCGGCTATAAATAGCCGCTCCCCGCGCAGCCCGAGCACTCCAGCAGCCTCACCACCCTCCTCTGGTCCTGCCCAGCCTCTCCGTTGAGCTCGAGCTGCCCCCTGCTCTTCCATCGCCGCCTTGACCACCGCCTTGGGTCCCTCCAATTTTGGCGACCCTGGCCATCTCCCTCCGCTCCACCACCTCTAGCCATCTCCTCCACCAGTAGACCTCCACCACTCCGTCTACCATCCCCAGGCCCTCACCCCCTCGCCGGAGCTCCATTTGCCACGAGACCCAACTCCACCCAAAGCTCTCTTCTACCGTGGCCATGGCCCTGCCTGCTCCAGTGATCTCCGACAAAATTAGATGGTCCATGCGGGTGCGGCTGGTCTCCCTGAGCACGCTGGTGTGCGGCACGGAGCGGGAGATGGCTGGAGCCGCCCAGGAGCCTCGCCGGGGCGTGCCCGTCCCTCTGCATCATGGGCGCAAGTGGGAGGAAGGAGTTGACCTCGGGCAGGCAGGGCCCGCCTCTTCCTCGGGCCCACCGGTCAGCCTTCGGACGTTGATCTAGGCTGCCCGCGTGGATAAGTGACGGGCCCCACCCGTGTGGGGCCCGCCTGTCAGCCTCACACCCCGCTGACCCCACCTGGCAGCCGCATGCGCTCGGTCCCGCCTCTGATGACGTGGATAAGTTGTTCCTGGAATGCGCTTTCAGTTTTTCTGTTTTGGCCCAGTCTGTAAAAATTTCTATTACAGATAGGTCCCTGGCAGAAAAATAGCTATATCTTTTTACCCGTAGCTCCAAATCAGGTGATTCCAAAGCCCACTTCTTTGTTTCGTCGAGCCCATTTTGATGGAACCATTTTCACCATGTTTTAATATTCTGAAAATAAACATTATGCTCGTGCCCTTATTCAGCCCCCTCCGAGAGAGTACGATTTCCAGCGATTCGTTCCGCGAGTTTCTCGCACTTTCTCTCGGTGATTTCTTACACCCCAGGCAAGCCACACCCTCCATTTGCATCACTGTAATGCAGTGACATGGTTTAATCTATTTGAACTTGTTTAAAATATTGCTTTAGCTACATGACTTTGTGCATGGCATTTTCTCGGAGTATTATTTTGATCTTACTGTTGCCATGCTATTGTTTGGATTACTAGGAGTTATGTTTGCAGTTGATGAGTACCATGTTGTCATTGGAGTATTAGTGGTTGATATTATGATTGTTTCATGATGATATCTGTTAGTATATTTTGGAGTATTACTTTGAATGTCATGCTACCTTTGGATTATTAGTGGTTAGTTTGATTATTTTCATGATGCTAGTTGATGTTCTATTGCTTGGAGTGTTATTTTCAGAGATGGTGTTTACATGTGGATCTTAGCTGTATAGCTTTATTCTTGTTAATGGAGTAGTAGTATTATTGTTTTCAAATTCATCATGATAGTAGTGTTGTGCTACCCTTGGAGTATTTTAAGATGATGATATTATGCTTGGATTATTTGTTGGATACTACTATGACTTGGATTATAGTTTGATAGTTGACATCGGAGTATTCATTATCACAGTTATATTTTTGGGGTTAAATTCCGTCATTAAGTTGGTCAGGTGCCACCGAACCGGGCTTTTCCAGTGCAACCACATTTGCCTTTTATGGGAAGGCCCTAATGCGATGCTATTGTCATGCCTCTCGCCGGTGCCTCCAATGAGGGAAGGTTATGCGCGGGCGCTACCCTGATCAGGTAGGACGGCATAAGCCTTGTGTGCCCGTCGTTTGTATTGAGAGCGCTTGTCCCCGTTTGGGACCATTTTGCCACGACGGTGGCTGTTGGTGTCTGGGGTAGACACGGGGCCACCCATGACTTAGCCCAGTTGGGAGTTAGTCGGAGTGGCCGGGAGAGTGTCATGGCAGTAGATCGGTTTTGTCGGAACGCCGTTGGTCCACCCGAATGGGAGTGCGAGGCCATGGGTTCTGTACGTCTGTGGTAAACTACTCAGGCTTCATCGGAAGGGCAATAGAGTTGATGTAGAAGGCCTCCATGATCCAATCCCCCCTCCGTCAGGATGCCGGAAAAGGCCCCAAGATGGGATATCACGGGAACATAAGGTTGCGGCGGTGGAACAGTGTTTTCATGGATGCTTCTGGAGGTTTGGGAATATATGTGAATATATAGGACGAAGAATTAGGTCAGGGGGTGTTGGAGTAGGCCACAGGGCAGGGGGGGCGCCCTACCCCCCTAGGCGCCCCCCTGTGGCTTGTCGTCTACTCCAAGGTCTTCTGACTTGGAGTCCAAGTAAAAGTACAACTATCCCTGGGTAGTTTTGGTAATTCCTAACAACATATAACTCATTGAACTAATACTCTTTCAAGATGATCATTTCAGAAAGTTCAATGATTGGCATGGCATGGACTAGGAATGTGGACCCTTCAAAATGCTAAGGACACATATTGGCTCAAGCTCGAGACTCTACATTTTCATTTAGTGATCCAAGATCACATTGAGTCCATAGGAAAATCCAATACTATTAAAAGGGGATGAGGTGTTGCTTAATGGCTTGCTTGCTCAAAATGCTTAGTGATATGCTCCAAAAGCCCTCAATCACTTTCTCATATCCACTTATGTCCCAAACCAAAAGTCAAACTCGGCCCCACCGATTTGATATATCCGGTGCCACCGAGTTCATTTAACATAGCAATAGCCAGAAACCCTAATCAGTTTGGTCTCACCGATAGGGATCTTAGTCTGACTGAGATGGGATTGCAAACTCACTGTTTCCCTTTGTAGCGTTTTGGTCTAACCAAGATGAGCGATCGGTCCCACTGAGTTTGCAATGCAAACTCTCTATTTCCTCTTCGTAACGTTTCGGTCTTACCGAAATGAGCGAGTTTGCCTGACCAACTCTTTGTTTGCCTATTACAGAAATCGGTTTCACCGAGTTCATGTGATCAGTCTCACCGAGATTACGTTATGCCCTAACCGTAATGAAATTGGTCCCACCGAGTTGACATGTCAGTCCCACCGAAAATCCTAACGTTCACATATTGAACTAAATCGGTCTGACCGAGTTTGAGTATTCGGTCTCACCGAGTTTGGTAAATTGTGTGTAACAATTAGATTTTGTGTGGAGGCTATATATACCCCTCCACCCGTCCTCCATTCGTGGAGAGAGCCATCAGAATGTGCCTACACTTCCAGCATTTGTTTTCTGATAGAGAACCACCTAGTCATGTGTTGAGATCAAGATATTCCAATCCAACCACAATAATCTTGATATCTAGCCTTCCCCAAGTTGCTTTCCACTCAAATCATATTTCCACCAAATCCAAATCTGTGTGAGAGAGTTGAGTGTTGGGGAGACTATCATTTGAAGCACAAGAGCAGGGAGTTCATCATCAACACACCATCTATTACCTTTTGGAGAGTGGTCTCTCCTAGATTAGTTAGGTGTCACTTGGGAGCCTCCGTCAAGACTGTGCAGTTGAACCAAGGAGTTTGTATGGGCAAGGAGATCGCCTACTTTGTGAAGATCTACCCTAGTAAGGCAAGTCCTTCGTGGGCGATGGCCATGGTGGGATAACGTAGCGACTAGACCTCAAACGGTCAAGTCTCTGTGCATCAGTGTCATCCGTGGATCGGTAATGGTGAGACGCACAGTACTCGAGGAATTATAACAGAGTTTCAATCACACACTTATTACATCGAGTCCTCATAAAGAGTATGATTACATAAATAAATCATGGCTGAAGGCCATCTAAACTAGATAACTGCGGAAGCTTCGAAGGTAAATGAGTCCATCAACTTTAACGGCATAGCTGAGTGCAAAACAATGACCTATCACACCTTATTCATCGTCTGAGTAGTCTGCAACATAAGACGTTGCAGCCCGAAACGGTTCAGCACATGGAATATGTTGGCGTAGTTACACTGTAAAGCAATGATAATGCAAAAACTATATCTACATGCAAAATTTGGCTGGTGGAGGTTGTACGTTTCATAATTTTGCATAAAGCTAGTTTTTCCCTACAACAAAGGAATAAATTTATTTAACTACTCCCATGTTGCCCATTATTTGAGAAGGTAACCCCAACTCAAATCCCAATTAAAAGTATCATCATTAACCCAACACCATAATTAAATTAAGTAACGTGATGAGATCACATCAATAGATTCAAGTACTAGATACTCAAGATGTCCATAACCGGGGACATAGCTAAACATGATTAGTTTATACACTTTGCAGAGGTTTGCGCACTTTTCCCCACAAGACTCGACCGCATCCATGATCGGATGATCGAGACATAGCCTTTCTGAAGCATTAACTCTCTACTCCAGGTAGACAGTACCACCTACATCCCTCTAAATCTGCTAGTCTACCTCTTCAAGAGCTCACGCGACTTACTCAACTATGCCAGAGCCCATAATGGCTTGTGGCTGGACACGGAAGTTTCTAGCATGAATAATCTTATATGATCCCTTTGAGCATGGGTGGCATTCCATAGGATAATCACACGGGTACTCCGGGCTTTCCAAAAACAGACAACACTGGGTTCCCCGGGTGCCTCAACCAATCCACCCAGAGGTATATTAAAGTTGCCACCTTAATGTTATCCATGATTAAAATAACTCTCAAACTTCCATGTGTGAATCACGATCCAATCCCTGTCTACGAGCATGGATAAGCAATAATAAGCATAACATATATTCCCGGGGTGATCAAAAGGTATTACCGTCCTACCTTAAGCACTACAACCAAAACCACATGTTCCCAATCCTACTCATGCAAATATTTGTGGGCAATACTAATGCATAGTAAAAACTGGGTATAAAAGAGTATGACCAAAGTGTCCCATGAGTCCGCCTTCATGAGCCTCTTGCAAAAGGAGCAAACGAAGACAAGACTCGGGAATGCAAAGTTTGTTAGCTCTCATAAGATAATCATCCTTGAGGTAATATCGTTCCCAAGATGTATGTGTCAAACACTTAGCATAAGGAGTAGCAAAGGAAGGATCATTCACATAAAAGTCTTTTATGTGCTCAAAGCCAATAACATTCAACTCAAGTTTAGTGACAAACATGCATATGTGGGAAGGGGCATCCACCACTACATTTTCCTTACCCTTAATGTACTTGATCACATGGTGAAAGATTCAATGAATTCACTCCATTTGGCATGACGCTTGTTCAACTTAGTTTGGCCTTTTAAGTATTTAAGTGTTTCATGATCGGTATGTATGACAAACTCATGTGGTCGAAGATAATGTTCCCAAACATGTAGCACACATACTAAAGCATACAATTCTTTGTCATAGATTGGATAATTAAGTTGAGCACCGGAGAATTTTTCACTAAAATATGCAATGGCTCGTTTTTCTTGCATCAAAACTTCGCCAATTCCGTTACCACTTGCATCACAATGAACCTCAAAAGTTTTGTCAAAGTTGGGTAAAGCAAGAATCGGAGCATGAGTAAGCAAAGATTTGAGCTCATGAAAAGCGGTAGATTGCAAGGGTTCCCAAACAAAAGGAGCATTTTTCTTACTCAAGGCATGCAAAGGTGCGGCGATGGTGCCAAAGTCTTTCACAAAGCAACGATAGAAACCCGCAAGGCCAAGAAAGCTACGCACTTGTTGCAAATTGGTCGGTTGGGGCCAAAGTTTTAATTGCTTCAATTTTAGATTCATCAACGTGGACACCCTTGGAATAAACAACAAAACCCAAGAAAACAAGCTTGTCAACACCAAATGTGCACTTTTTCATGTTGGCATAAAGACGTTCCTTGCGAAGAGTTTGCAAAACAGGCCTAACATGATTTAGATGCTCTTTCATGGATTTTCTAAAAACAAGTATGTCATCGAAGTAAACCATAACAAACACTCCAATGTAAGGACAAAGCACAAAATTCATAAGACGCATGAAAGTACTGGGAGCTTCCGATAAACCCATAGGCATAACCAACCACTCGTACAAGCCAAATTTGGTTTTGAAAGCGGGTTTCCATTCATCACCTTCTTGTATGCGGATTTGATAATATCCACTTTTAAGATAAATTTTTGAGAAAATGGTGGCACCGCTAACTTCATCTAGCATATCATCTAGGCGAGGACTAGGATGCCTATAACGAATGGTGATAGCATTGATGGGTCTACAATCCGAGCACTTGCAAAAACTTCCATCTTGCTTGGGCACAAGTACAACTGGAAGGGCACAAGGGCTTAAGCTTTCACGTACATGTCTGTTGTCGATGAGTTGTTGTACTTGCTGTTAGATCTCCTTAGTTTCTTCGGGGTTGACACGGTATGGAGCTTTGTTAGGTAGAGGTGCTCCGGGGATGAGGTCGATTCGGTGCTCAATGCCTCGTACAGGAGGTAGACCTGGAGGTAGCTCATCGGGAAAAACATCTTGGAATTCCTGCAAAAGAGAAGATAACACTAAAGGTAGATCGTGGGAGGTGTTAGTTTTTGGTGCCTCGTCCTTGCACACAACAAAATAGTGCATAACACTTGATGGGTTCTCACACACTTCTCTCATCTCACCTTTGGTGGTAAATAGGACGAAGTTTTTCTTGTCACTCATCGTGGAGGCACTCGGTTTTGGCTTGTGGCTCTCACTCTTTTCTCCACGATGGGTGGATTTCTTGTCGGCAATCATTTGACTAGGAGACATAGGTCGTAGCACATATTCCTTCCCTTTCATATTGAAGCTATAGTGATTGGTACGCCCGTTGTGCATGACGCCGCGGTCAAATTGCCATGGTCGACCAAGAAGGAGGTGGCAAACGGACATCAGGACGACATCCCACTCCACAGTGTCTTCATATGCTCCAATTTTGAAGGAAACCTTGACCATATGCTCAAATTTTATAGTGCCGGAATCGCTTAGCCATTGGACTTTGTAGGGGTGCGGGTGCTTCATCTTGACCAATTGTAGCTTGGAGCATAGTTCTTCACTTGCCAAGTTGTGACAACTACCTCCATCGACGATGACCTTGACGGACCTTCCATTGATGCAGGCTTTAGTGTGGAAGATGTGGCATCTTTGGTCTTCGTCTTGTTGATGTTGAAGAGTCAAGACTTTGGAGACAACGAGAGTGGGGCTCAAATCCTCATCACAAAAGACTTGATCGTCTTCATAGTTGTTCACGCGCCGGTGCATGGCCACTTGCTCAAGGGCTTCCATTTCCTCTTCACTCATAGAGTCATAGGTTCCATCGTCGTTGAGGATCATGGTGAGCTTGTTGGTGCATTGAAAGGACTTGTGGCCTCGGCCGCCACAAGTGAAACACTTGAAGGAGCTTGTCTTGACGGTCTCATCGGGTGGAGTAGATAATTAAGCGCGCGGCTTGAAGTTGCTTGTAGTAGGAGGACGACGACTTGAGGTTGTCGAAGTTTTCTTGTAACTTGACTTGTCGTCGTTGCTTGTAGATGGCTTGGTTGAGGTGGAAGTCTGAGGAGTCGTTGAAGCTTGAGTGTTGGAGAAGCCGTAGGTCTTGGATGAGTACTTGGCGTACTTGAAGTCATCTTGCACTTGACGTTCCGCTTTGGTAGCTTGATGCACGAGCTCAATGAGGTTGGAGTAGGGTTGGAAGTCGGCAATCTTCTTGATGGGATGATTGAGGCCATTCAAGAAGCATGCCATAGTTTGCTCATCATCTTCCGTGACATTGGCTCTTATCATGGCTATCTCCATTTCCTTGTAGTATTCTCCAATGCTCTTTGTTCCTTGCTTGAGTAGTTGGAGCTTCTTGAAGAGATCGCGGTTGTAGTATGTGGGCACAAAACATGCTAGCATGACATCTTTCATTTGAGCCCAAGTGGTGATTGGTGGTTCACCTCTTGCTTCTCGGCGCTCAAGGATTTGTTCCCACCATATGAGAACATAGTCTTGGAACTCAAGTGATGCCATAGCGATCTTCTGTCGACCTTCAATGCCCATGATAGGTACTCTTCGAGATTATTGCTTCCATTGAACTTGGGCATGGTGAACTTTAGCTTGCTGTAGCGTTTCTCTTCATTGTGTTGTGGTCGAGGGTGATTATGACGCCCTTGACGTGGAGGATAATCAACCTCATGTTGCTCTTGCCGTGGAGGATGTCCATAGTCAACTTGCTCTTGTTGAAATTGAGGTTGTGGAGGAGCTTATCGAGCTTGAGGAGGAGGCTGAAGAACTTGACGCTGCAATCTTGGTTGATAGTTCCGCTCTTGGATTTCTTCTCGAAGTGCTTCCTCTTGATTGCGCCTATTGTGGTTAGGTTTGGCAATGGCTCGACTTGAATCTTGAAGGGCACGTTGCGCCTCAAGAGCTTGTGCTTCACGTTGTTGTTGTTGAAGACGTTGAGCCTCGGCGTCTTGTTCCTCTTGATGTTGACGCGCTCGTTCTTCCTCTTGGAGATGTTGACATTGTCGTTCTTGAGCTTGTGCAAAAGGATCTTGGTTTGGTTGAGGATGATGTACTTGCTCGTCGACGTGCTCTTTTGAAGGACTGCCGTGTAGAGGGTTGCGAGATGCATGACGGTCTTGACGCGTGGCTCGTCGAAGAGTGTTCAATGTCGGTGTACTTGAGACGGAGAAGGTGTCGTCGGAGTGTTGACTTGAGCGGCTCCATATTGAGTATGAAGAAGTGTAAGGAGGGCGGTTCACCAACAAGGCACGGATCTCGTCCATTCTTGAATCGTTCTCTTTCTTGTGAGCGTCAAGCTTATTGTCGAAGTAGTCTCTTGTTCATTGCTAGGAGAGTCGCAAGTCGGTAGCGAGATTGTCGATGAGGTCGGTCATTGTTTGTTTCTCTTGATGCAATGCTCGTTGTGCACCAAAGAGGTGGCTCTTGGTGACAAATGATGACATGTCGTCGTCTTGCTTGATGAAGAGTGGGTTGGTAGAAGAACTTGGCCTATCCATCATTCCAAGCAAAATGTGAGTGTGAGAAATAGAAGAACTTATACCAAATGTACCTTGACCGATGTTGAAGATGGATCAAAGATCACTCAAATGTGGACAATGAAATAGCACAATTGGTACCAATTCTTGTCGGTTCTCACACCTACACAAGTAAAAGCTTATGGTGGAGCTTGGTTAGGATGGTGGTACAAAATTTGGTGCAATTGTAAGTGAGCTTCAATAATGTTGGAAAAGATTCACAAATTTGCAAATGCAAGAAGTAGACCAAGAAAGTAGTGGCACACAGAAACACACACGCAAATAGATAAGTGGGATTGTGCAAACCAAAAATGAGCCAAAATGTGGAGTCCATGAAAATGCTCTTGTTGCACAATACTAGAGAGACGCTAGCACGATTGCACAATAGGCGGATACATAACTTGTGCACAACCTACTAGGCAAAAATGCAACGACCTCTATCCCAAGTATGCTATATGTCTGGTATTTCGGTGATATGATCCAAGATGATTGGATATGACAATCTTAATGTAGTATGATGCTATGGTTCTTGCGTATAAGCACTTTGCTTATCTTTCCCTTTTTTCTTAAAAGCGTGTTTGGATCTTTCACTTTTGAGCTCTTTTCTCATGCAAAACTTCACGAACCAAGATAGCAATTGTGTATGCGATGACAACTTTGTGACACAAAAGATGATACCAATATATGCACCGCTATGATATGGTATGTATGTGATACGTCTCTGTCGTATCTACTTTTCCAAAAACTTTTGCCCTTGTTTTGGACTCTAACTTGTATGATTTGAATGGAACTAACCCAGACTGACGTTGTTTTCAGCAGAACTGCCATGGTGTTGTTTTATGTGCAGAAAATAAAAGTTCTTGGAATGACCTGAAACTCCACGGAATACCTTAGAATAAATAATAAAAAATCCTCACAAAAGATGAAGACTAGGGGGCCCACACCCTGTCCACGAGGGTGGGGGGCGCCCCCCCTGGGCACGCCCCCCTACCTCGTGGGCCCCCTGGTGGCCCTCCGACTCCAACTCCAACTCCATATATTGGCTTTCAGGGAGAAAAAAATAAGAGAGAAGAAATAATCACGTTTTACGATACGGAGCCGCCGCCAAGCCCTAATCACTCTCAGGAGGGCTGATCTGGAGTCCGTTCGGGGCTCAGGAGAGGGGGATTCGTCGCGGTCGTCATCATCAACCATCCTCCATCACCAATTTCATGATGCTCACTGCCGTGCGTGAGTAATTCCATCGTAGGCTTGCTACACGGTGATGGGTTGGATGAGATTTATCATGTAATCAAATTAGTTTTGTTAGGGTTTGATCCCTAGTATCCACTATGTTCTGAGATTGATGTTGCCATGACTTTGCTATGCTTAATGCTTGTCACTAGGGCCCGAGTGCCATGATTTCAGATCTAAACCTATTATGTTTTCATGAATATATGTGTGTTCTTGATCCTATCTTGCAAGTCTATAGTCACCTACTATGTGTTATGATCCGGCAATCCCGAAGTGACAATAATCGGGACCACTCTCGGTGATGACCATAGTTTGAGGAGTTCATGTATTCACTATGTGCTAATGCTTTGTTCCGGTTCTCTATTAAAAGGAGGCCTTAATATCCCTTAGTTTCCAGTAGGACCCCGCTGCCACGGGAGGGTAGGACAAAAGATGTCATGCAAGTTCTTTTCCATAAGCACGTATGACTATATACGGAATACATGCCTACATTACATTGATGAACTGGAGCTAGTTCTCTGTCACCCTATGTTATGATTGTTACATGATGAACCGCATCCGGCATAATTATCCATCGCTAATCTGGTGCCTACGAGTTTTCCATATACTGGTTCTCGCTTATTTACTTTTCCGTTGCTACTGTTACAATCACTACAAAATACCAAAAACATTACTTTTGCTGTCTTTACTTTTGTTACCGTTACCACCACTATCATATTACTTTGCTACTAAACACTTTGCTGTAGATACTAAGTTTCCAGGTGTGGTTGAATTGACAACTCAGCTGCTAATACTTGAGAATATTCTTTGGCTCCCCTTGTGTCGAATCAACAAATTTGGGTTGAATATTCTACCCTCGAAAACTGTTGTGATCCCCTATACTTGTGGGTTATCAGTATGCTATGGAGAATGACCACTAATGTGCACAAGTCACGTTGTCGACAATACTCAATGGCTAGTCTCGATGGGTAAGCAACGCAAAAGTAAGGCTATGTGGTTATCAATGCAATGGCATGGGATAACAAAGATGCCGTCGAGGTTACCGTCCTTGGTGATGATGAGTCCTTTGCGAAGATGAGCGGTGGTGATGATGATGTCGAACCATACCTATATAGCCGAAACACAATAGGACACAGGAGCCACAACTCAAAATCTCAAAGACCAAAGTGTGTCGAAACTTGTCGGAGTGCGGAACGGGTACGCAATGGTGGTGTTTGTGGAAAGCTGTGGTGGTATAGGTGGTGGAAAAAGGTGGTTGAAAGTGGAGAAATGGTGGTAGCCAAACTGAAAATTTTCAGTTTCGTTAGAGTTTCACGGACGTCCGGAGGTGGTCGGACGACCGGAAGTCGTCGGATGTCCGGAGTCGGTCGGATGCCCGGTGCCTGGGCGAGTTCGGGCACGGGATGAACAACTCGGTTTCGTGGTGGAGGATGGTGGAGAGGTCAAATCCGCGTGATTTTGTGAATGGAAAAGGGTGGAGAGGGTGGGGAAAGCTAGATCCACACATGGCAACACAAATCCATGGACCAAATCCAACAAAACTGCATCACACCAACAAATCACAAAAAAAATTGGGGCTATTTTTGGTGGGGATTTTCGGATTTAGGACAAAAACAACAAAATCAAGCTAGAAAACACGGGGTAGGGGACCAAAAACGTGATCAACATGGCTCATGATACCAAGATGATGTAGGTAGAATCCTAGGGGCTGATCTTTCACATTTGGAGCAGATCCCTACGAAGAACACGAAGAACACGAGGAGGGGAACGAGGGGAAAACACGAGAGAACACTTAACCAACAAGAATAAAGTCACACATGCGCTAGATCATCGAGGCACAAGGGGATACAAGATCCAAATCCAACAAGGGACAATACATAGGGTAACCAGTTCTTCTCCGTGAGGAGGTCTTGATCATGGTCTTCTCGGGGGGAGGTCTTGAATCCAAGTGGATCTTCTCCGAAGAGGTGTTGGTCCCTCATGAAGGAGTAGATCCGAATGGATGAGCAAGGCTCTATCCTTCAAATGAGCTAAATCAAAGCTAACCCTCTCTAGGAGGAGGAGGGGTCTATTTATAGTCTAAGTGCAAAAGAGGGGCGAAGTGAAGGGGTACATGGGCCTCAGCCCGCAACTGGACGCAGCCAGGGTTCGGACGTCCGGTGGGTGTCGGTCGTCCGGAGACTCGGGACGGCCCGGACGTTCGTAGGTCTTCGGACATCCGTAGTTTTGGTTCTGTTGCCGGTTGCACGGTCGTCCGGTCTTCCTCAGATTTCCGTAGATTCGGTTCTGTTGGGGAAGTGTCGGACGTCCGGAGGGGCTCGGTCGTCCGGAGCCTGGGAGTTGTCAGACGTCCGGTCCTGGTCGGACGTCCGGCCGCTGTAGCTTTTGCTGGCCTGTTTTCCTTTGGTTGTTGCGACCTCCAGGGGTCGGACGTCCGAGCTGGGCCGGTCGTCCGGAGCCTATAGCTTCCGTGGCAGCTCTTCTTCTTGTCCTTCACGCTCGGTGTCCTCACCGTCTTGGCCATTGAATGTAGCTATTCTGTGGCTCTCCTCCAAACACATGATCACACATAGAGTCTCCGCATGAGGTAGTAGCCATGTCTCATAAGTAGGGAGTTGCAGTTCGGAGAGGAGCGAGTTCACCTTATCTTCGATAGCCTTTGCTCGAGCTCTTGTCATAGGTCCAAGTGGTGTCAAGGGGGATGTAGGTACGTCCATGGGGATGATCATGGGATGCTCCGCATCAATAGTGCAATTTCATATCATAATCCTTGATGAGCTCCAACCATCTCCTTTGCCTGAGGTTCAACTCCATCTGCGTGAAGATATATTTCAAACTCTTATAATCCATGTATACCTCACAATGGTTTCCAATGAGAAAATGCCCCCATGTCTTCAGCGCATACACTACGGCTGCTAACTCCAAATCATGCGTAGCATAATTCAACTCATGAGGTTTAAGCTGCCGTGAGGCATATGAAACAACTCTTCCTTCCTGCATAAGCACTGCTCCAAGTCCTCGACATGAAGCGTCGCAATATACTTGATAATCCTTCTATTGGTCTAGCAGAATCAACACTGGGGTTGTAACCAAACGTTTCTTCAACTCCTGAAAACTGGCTTCACACTCCTCGGTCCATTTAAACTTGGTGTCCTTCTTCAATAACTCCGTGATGGGCTTTGCAATCCTGGAGAAATTCTCAATGAACCTCTGATAATATCCAGCGAGTCCAAGAAAACTCCTGATCTCTCCAACTGATGTGGGTGCCACCCATTTAGTCACAGAAGCTACCTTGGAAGGGTCTACTGTTATTCCTTCTACGGATATAACATGTCCGAGAAATCCAACTTCCTTTAACCAAAACTCACATTTGCTGAACTTAGCATACAACTGATGTTCTCTGAGCTTCTCAAGAACCAAATGCAAATGCTCCTTATGCTCCTCTTCATTCTTCGAGTAGACCAATATATCATCAATGAACACCACGACGAACTTATCCAAAAACTCCATAAACACTTTGGTCATCATGTTCATGAAATAGGTAGGCGCGTTAGTCAGACCAAATGACATAACGGTATACTCATATAGCCCATACCTTGTGGTAAAAGCTGTCTTAGGTATATACTGCTCTCGAATCTTCAGCTAGTGATAACCTGATCGAAGATCAATCTTAGAGAAACCTTTAGCTCCTTGCAACTGGTCAAACAAATCACTGATCATCGGCAGAGGGTATTTGTTCTTGATTGTCACCTCATTCAATGCACGATAATCAACAACCATCCTTAAAGATCCATCCTTCTTTTCCACTAGAAGCACTGGGGCTCCCCAAGGTGATGAACTTGGTCGAATGTAACCTTTATCCAGTAACTCCTTAATCTACTTCTTAACTTCCTCCAAATCTTAGGTGGGCATCCGATACGGTCTCTTTGATATTGGCCCGATGCATGGCAATAGCTCAATCAAAAACTCAATGTCTCGATCTAGTGGCATGCCTGGTAACTCCTCTGGAAATACGTCGGGGTAATCCTTCACCACTGGTACTTCCTCCTGTACAACTCCTGATAAGGAATTTACTTGAGTCCTCTTCGGCACATGCCGGGATACATACTTGATCCTCCTTCCTTCTGGGGTGGTGAGAAATATCTACTTACTAGCACAATCAATGTTTCCTCCATACTTCGATCAATCCATGCCTAATATTATATCCAATCCTTGTGACTCCAAAATTATTAGGTCAGAGGGAAACACATGGCTACCAATGCTTAAGGGTAACCGATCACACCATCGGTTGGCCATATACTCTGCTCCTGGCGAGCTTACTTACATGGGTGACCTAAGGGCTTGGGTTGGCAGGTTATACTAGTCCACAAATCCCCTTGATATGTATGAATGTGATGCACCAATATCAAAAAGAAGAAGTGCGGTAAATGCATTAATCAAAAACTTACCGACAACTGCATCGGGTTGACCCTCAATCTCCTCCACGCTGATGTGGTTCACCTGACCTTTGGTGAAGGGGTTGGGCTTCTTGTCAGAACCTCCATTGCCATTTCCATTCTTTGCTTCAGGGCATTCAGTGGCATAATGTCCGGTCTTCTGGCACTTGAAACAGGTAATGTGCTCAGATCCCTCTTGGCTGGTGTTGAAGGGTTGGAACGGTTCTGGCTGCTGCTTCCTCCATTCCCATTGACATTCCTTGGGCCACTGTGGTTGTGCGAACTTGCTCCGTTGTGCGTGTGTCCTCCACGGTTATGGACTCCATGGTTGTGGGTATGTCCTCCTGAGTATGGGGAATAGCGGGGCTTCTGCTGAGCTCCTGAAGTGTACCTCCCATGTCCATACTTCCTCTTGCTATTATCAATCTGTTGCTGCTTGCCTTCAATCATAAGAGCCCTGTCTACCAACTCCTGGTAGTTGTTGAATGTTGCCATCATCAACTGCATGCTCAGCTCATCATTCAGTCCTTCCAGAAACTTCTCCTATTTATCGGCATCTGTTACTACATCATCAGGGGCATAGCGTGCTAATTTTCTAAAATCATCCACATACTGGCCCACTGTGCATCCTCCTTGGTGCAAGTTGCAAAACTCGCACTTCTTCATGCTCATAGCTCCTGCTGAAACATGGGCAGTGCGGAAAGCCTGCTGAAACTGATCCCATGTAACAGTGTCAATGGGGTAAGTGGCTGTGAAATTCTCCCACCAAGATGTTGCGGGTCCATCAAGCTGATGTGTGGCAAAACGCACTCTCTCCGCATCTGTGCATCCTGCAGTGGTCAGCTCTCTTCCAATCTGGCGGAGCCAATCATCTGCAACAATCGGCTCGGTGCTACTAGAGAACACTGGCGGATTCAACCTTAGGAAACGAGCGGTTCTGATTCTAGACTAAAAGCTGCATCAAGGTATTCTACTGCTGGATCAACTAAGTGAGCTCCGGTGGGAAGGAAAATCCATTGTCACATCTCGGAGGCATCTGATGGGTTTAGAAGGGGTGAGAAGACAGAATAGAATTGGGGTCTAAGAGAGATTCACTACCCATAATGCTCATGAGACAAACATAATCAATTTCACTTCAATCAATAGCACACAAGTCACACAAAAGCGGTCTAACCTATAACTACAAACTCGATCGTTGCTACTACTTGGAGGGAAATACTACTAATTACAATGGTGGTCATCTAGAAATTTTCATCAGAGGAAGACTCCATGATATCTGCTCAAGCTTCGTCAACGTAGTCATCATCACTATCAGGGTCGGAGTCGGTGTCGTCGATGATGATGTAGTCGCCTGGGTGGTTGTTCTCCTTCTTCTGCGCAGGGTCTCCCATGAACACTCCTAGCTTCTTCTTCAGGTCTTCATTATTCTCCAGTAGTACGGCAATCTCTTCCTTGTATCCATCGCATGTAGACTTGATCTCCTCTTCCAGCTCGTTGTTTCTCCTCACCAGTTTCTTGATCTTCTTCATGTGGATAATTTGTTGATTATCCTGTAGATGAATATGATCTCCCATCTCTTGAATGTAAGCTGCAATTGATCCATCCCTCCTGGTGTGAATCATCTCCCATTTGTCATCTCGGCGGCCACATATCTGGTAAACTGTGTTCTCCAGCTCCTTGTGATACACCTCACATATGCGTCCGAAGGTGATATGTTCGGCCATGCTCTTTCCAATACTCCAGCTTGGTGCTTGGTGCATCCAGGTAGAAATCAATAGGCTCTATTGTTGGCGCAAAGGTCCTCCCAGGTATCCAGACTTTGATCTTCCAGCATTCCATTTTCGGTACAGATGTAGAGAAAGTACCTGTGAAGCTTGGTAATCCGATGTTCAAATACTTAGTGACTTCCTTCAAGTGCTTTCTGAAAGGGGTGTCATCATCCGGCTGAGTGAACTTGTTCCTGGGATCCACCATCTATAGAGTAGAAAGAGAGGAGAATTAGAAATGAGTAGAGAAGAGAAATCATGTGGCTCATTCTAGTGGTCGCATCCTACAATTAGCGTGTGCTCTGATACCATCTTGTAGCGACCAGACCTCAAGCGGCCAAGTCTCTGTGCATTAGTGTCATCCCTGGATCGGTAATGCTGACACGCACAATACTTGAGGAATTATAACAGAGTTTCAATCACACACTTATTACATCGAGTCCTCATAAAGAGTATGATTACATAAATAAATCATGGCTGAAGGCCATCTAAACTAAATAACTGCGGAAGCTTCGAAGGTAAATGAGTCCATCAACTCCAATGGCATAGCTGAGTGCAAAACAACGACCTATCGCACCTTATTCGTCATTTGAGTAGTCTGCAACATAAGACGTTGCAGCCTGAAATGGGTCAGCACATGGAATATGCTGGCATAGTTACACTGTAAAGCAATGATAATTCAAGAACTATATCTACATGCAAAATTTGGCTGGTGGAGGTTGTAAGTTTCATAATTTTGCATAAAGCTAGTTTTTCCCTACAACAAAGGAATAAATTTATTTAACTACTCCCATGTTGCCCATTATTTGAGAAGGTAACCCCAACTCAAATCCCAATTAAAAGTATCATCATTAACCCAACATCATAATTAAATTAAGTAACGTGATGAGATCACATCAATAGATTCAAGTACTAGATACTCAAGATGTCCATAACCGGGGACACGGCTAACCATGATTAGTTTATACACTCTGCAGAGGTTTGCGCACTTTTCCCCACAAGACTCGACCGCATCCATGATCGGATGATCGAGACATAGCCTTTCTGAAGCATTAACTCTCTACTCCGGGTAGACATTACCACCTACATCCCTCTACATATGCTAGTCTACGTCTCCAAGAGCTCACGCAACTTACTCAACTATGCCAGAGCCCATAATGGCTTGTGGCTGCACACGGAAGTTTCTAGCATGAATAATCTAATGATCCCTTTGAGCCTGGGTGTCATTCCATAGGATAATCACACGAGTACTCCGGGATTTCCAAAAACAGACAACACTGGGTTCCCCAGGTGCCTGAACCAATCCACCTAGAGGTATATTAAAGTTGCCACCTTAATGCCATGATTAAAATAACTCTCAAACTTCCATGTGTGAATCATGATCCAATCCCCGTCTATGAGCATGGCTAAGCAATAATAAGCATAACGTATATTCCCGGGGTGATCAAAAGGTATTAGTGTCCTACCTCAAGAACTACAACCAAAACCACATGTTCCCAATCCTACTCATGCAAATATTTGTGGGCAATACTAATGCATGGTAAAAACTGGGTATAAAAGAGTATGATCAGAGTGTAACTTGCCTTGCTGACGATCTGCAAACTCTACGGATTCGTAGTAACAAGCTTCACATTTCGGGTAATCTAGCGTAGACAAACAATAGCATACATAAGCAATCACTCAATCGAAACACGAGAAAAACCGAGAAAAGATCCAAATCGAATCACAAAACAAGCAAACAGCTTAAACTAACAAGAGTCAAAACCTAACAGCAATATTAACATGTGATTTAGATCTTAACAGAAGGTACATGTGATTAGCTACGATTCGCAAAAAGATTCAACTCAAACAGAACAACGAAACTCAAAATACGAACGAAATAAGATCGTTTACTAATCTGGAGTAAAGTCAATTTTTTACAGTACCAAAATCATGTTCAAGTTGGTTAACTAAAAAGAGGGGTTCGAGATGAAGATTTTGCGCTGGTTTTATCTAATTTGGATAAACGAGTAAAAAGTTATACTAGTTTGAAAATCAGGGGCTGAATCGTGATAAAAATATTGTGGATAAGTCCCTGGCCGAAAATAAAATAAAAAGAAAAAGACTAACAAACGAACGTTCGCTGTCTGAACTATTCTGGCGAATATTGTTCGTTAAAACGATGGACGAGCGTCCGCTAAATAAATAAACCGATGAAAACCGGTCTAAAACAATTAAGCCGTAAACTAAAAAACCGGGGTTAACCGGAAAAAAACGACCGGTCAACGGGCGGGGTCAACGGCGGCGGTTCCGACGAGATCCGGCGCGGGCGGTGGCGGTCGATGGCGCGGGGCGGCGGCGCAGGTGGTGCGGCGGCGGCGCGCGACAGCGGGCAGCAGCGGCGACGGCGTGGCAGCAGGCGAGGGTGGCGGCGGCAGCGGCAGAAGCGGCGGCGGCGGCGGACGAGGTGGTGGCGGTGGCCTCGGGCGGCTTTTAAAGGAGCCGGGGGGCCTTGTCTTACAGGAGGGGCGACGGCGGCGCGTGTCCGAGCCGGACATGGCAACGGCAGCGGCAAACCATGGGACTCTCGTCCCGAGTCAACGAGGGAGGCGGCGCGGTTCTAGACTTTGGCCCGCTCGGCTGGGCCATTAGCCCAGTCGGGCGACGGAGTTTTTTTACAAAAAAATAATTTTCTCCTGAAGAAAAATCCTAATAAAATATAAAAAAATCTAAAAATGCCAAAAGTAATTTTCGCCGTCTATATAAAATATTTAGAACAAAGTGAACATTTTTCTGGCCTAAAAATGCAATTTTCAAAAATGCGTATTTTTCTAATTCGAATAAAATTGCAAATAAAATACCAGAAAATCATAATTTGATTTTAAAATTCTTTCTCCAATATTTCTCTTAATTTGAAGAAGTCATGTTATCTTCTCTCGTTTATTTTTAATAATGGATATAACTGGAGAGAAAAATAATAAAACCAAATTGATCCTTTTCTTCAATTTTGAATAAAATTCAAATATGAAGTTTGTGAAACCTCCAACTCTCTCCTTGGGTCCTAGATTTGCTTAAGATTACTAGGACCTCAACCAAAATGCAAGAATAAATATGATATGCATATGGTGATCTATATATAACATCCAAATTGAAAATTGGGATGTTACAGATAAACAAGGTTGCTTCTTCGTGGCCCCTTCGTGTGTGGAGTCCTCCGTGGACTCGCGTAGCCGTTACCCTTCATGGGTTGAAGTCTCCATCAATGTGAATGTACGATAGCACCACCTATCTTAACCACGCCAAACATCTCCGTGTCTACATTGCGTTTGTTCCCTCCAAACTCCTCCCATTTACCTTCATATGCAATGATTTACATTTCGCTACTATACTCTTAGAATTGCATGTGTAGGTTGATTGCTTGACTTGTGATAAGTTGCTAAAATCTGCCAAGACTTAAAATTGGGAAAAGGCTAGATTTTTATTTGGTCAAGTAGTCTAATCCCCCCCCCCTCTAGACATACTTTCGATCCTACAAGTGGTATCAGAGTTTTGGTCCTCCATTTTCCTTGATTTCCATAGCTTTGGTGAGCATAGCCTTGGTTTCACAACCTAGGAGAGTATGGCGTCTAGCGAGGGAAATTACCACCGTAGAGGTCCTTACTTTGATGGTACAAATTTTGCTAGTTGGAAGCATAAGATGAAAATGCATATTCTTGGACATAACCCCGCTGTTTGGGCTATTGTGTGTATTGGCTTGCAAGTTGAATTCTTCATAGGGAGAGAACCGAACCGTGAAGGAACCGCGGAAGAATTGAAGATTCTGCAATGGAGTTCTCAAGCTTGCGATATCCTCTTCAATGAATTATGCCCCGAAGAATTCAACAAAATCAGCCGTCTTGAGAATGCAAAGGAAATTTGGGATACTTTGATTGACATGCACGAAGGTACCGACTCCATCAAGGAATCCAAGTTGGATGTGCTTCAAAGTCAGCTTGACAAGTTCAAAATGAAGGATGGTGAAGGTGTCGGTGAAATGTACTCTAGGATTGCTCTCATTACAAATGAGATTGTCAGCTTAGGAAGTGAAGAGATGACCGATAACTTCATCATCAAGAAGATGCTAAGATCCTTGGATGGAAAATATGATACCGTGTGTACATTGATCCAAATGATGCCCAACAACAAAGATCTCAAGCCAACAGAAGTCATTGGAAGAATTGTTGCTCATGAGATGTCACTCAAGAATAAAGAAGAGCTTTACAACAAGTCTAGTGGTGCTTACAAAGCCTCATTTGATGCTCATACATCATCAAGTGAGAAACAAGCCTTCAACAAGGAATTGAGCCTAATGGTGAAGAACTTCAACAAGTTCTACAAGAGTAGAAGCAAGGAAAGAAGTTCCAAGTCAAGGTTCTACAATGAAAAAAGATCTCCTAGTCGTGAGCATAATTGCTACAATTGTGGAAGACCCAGACACTACTCAAAGGAGTGTACGGATCCCTACAAAAGAATAGAAGACTCACCTAAAAGGAGAAGTAGAAGAGAAGAATCACCTCCAAGAGAGAGAAGGGGTATAAGATCGTTATGAACGAAGAACATCTCGAAGAAGCAAGGATTCGAAAAGGAAGGACAAGTCATCAAGGAGCTACACAAAACGAAGACATCAAGCTCATGTTGGTGAATGGGTATCCGGTTCTGACTCCGACCACCACTCCGAGAGAAGTTATCACTCCAACTCCGAATATACTCAAGATGAATGTGTTGTCGGTCTAGCACTTGTGTCAACCAACTCCTATGACATATTTGAATCACCAAATGAAGGAACTGGAAGATGCTTCATGGCTAAAGGCCCAAAGGTATCACATCTCGAGTATGTTGATTTCAATAGTGATGAAGATCATTTGCTAGGTGATGATGATTTACTTGTTGACAACTCTAGTGATGAAAACTATGTGCTATTAGTCATGCTAATCAAGATAAAACGAATGATGACGATAAGAAGGAGATTGAGCGTATAACTAAATAACTAAACACTCTTAAGTTAGCTCATGAAACTACCTTAGAAGATCACCGAGAGCTTTTAAAGACTCATGAGAAACTACCTTTAAAAAGCTCAACCTTGAGCAAGAGCATGGGTTCTTAAAAGCAATAAATGATGATCTTTGTAAGAAAAGTTCTTCTTACATTGCCAAACATTTACTCTTGTCTACTTACATGCCACAAGTAAAATCTAGCAACAAGAGCAAGAAAAATTCTTCTTCTAGTAGTAACAATAATCATGCTAGATCCAATATTGTTGCTTCTAGTAGTTCTCTTGATTCCACTAATGATTCTCTTAGCCAAGTTACACTTGAGCAAGAAAATAGCTTATTGAAGGGAATTATAGAGAAAGGTGTTTACAAGAGCCTTGCCAGAAGTAAGCAATTTGATGAAATTGTACGCAAACAAGGAAGGCACTAAAAGAATAAAGGTGTTGGTTTTGAATGAAAGTTCAATGCCAATGGAGTTGAGTGGGAAGAAGATCAATACCCCAATACGAAGTTTGTTCCTCAACAAGAGAAGTATGATCCTACTTCCTTCAAGGGAACACAAGCTCAAGATGATCTTCCACCACAAGACCACAAGAAAAAGGGCAAGGACAAGCTTCAAGAGGAGATTGATGCATTTGAAGAAGCTCCTAGGGCCTTGCTCAAGTGGGTTCCCAAGACTTCATCAAGTACGGCTACAACTCCAAGGATTCCCATCAAGTTGATGTGGATCTCGAAGAAGAAGAACTAGAGAATTCTTGAGGGTGACTTCGCCAACATACTTCATTCATCTCATTTTGGCAAGAACAAGTGCAAACAACTTCCACATCTTGCGCTAGTTCAAGGAGTCACAAACCCTCTTGTTGGTAAGACAAGGGACAAGGTAACCTAATGCTTTCATGGACATCATCTTGTGTGAACTTTACTCTATGTCTATGGATATCCTTGTTTGTTCCTTGTGGGACTAACCCGTGTAGGTATTGAAAGTGCAACTCACTCCAATGGATTGCTCTGAATGATCTACATCAACATTGAGCATCCACATCTTCAACATCTGCATGAAGTCATCATTGACAAAACCCATGGTTAGTTCATCCCTCTTAAGGGGGATATCACATCTAGGGGGAACTTTACTCTAAGAATTAAGCTAAAGCAACTCTAATGGTGTGAACACAACAATGCTTTATGTAAAAGAGGTAACCCCACTGGTGCTTAAACGATGAGTATGACCTATGATCAAATGTTCTCATTTGACTCCTAAGTCAATATACTCATATATAGATGACCTAGTCATTGCCAATTGCTTGATAGATGCTAGAGTGTTTGTGCATGCTTTGTCACATATTTCATTTGCCATTGTATTGTGTGAGCATGTTCATTGCATATTTCACTCATTCGAAGACATCCATTTGTTGCTTTGATTGTTTGGATCGTTTTCTTTTGCCAAATGGATGGACAAGAATGCCTAAGAACTTCCTCTAGCTATCTATGCTTTTCTCGTCTCAAACTCTATTCATGCTACATCACAAAGTTTGATCAAGTCAGATTCAAACCCTCTGGGTGAGGAGCACTCGGAGTCACCGATTCGTCATAGACTTAAACTTCCAAAACCTCTTTGTGTCTTTCAGTCTGACTGATCCATCCTTTTTGGTCAAACCGAGTTCACTGAGTTGATCTAGGTTTTCAATCTCGGTGCAACCGATTAGAACCGTTCGGTCACACCGAGTTGCAGTAACAACTTGCGATTCTGCATCTCGGTGCCACCGAATTGTTCCACTCGGTCACACCGACGGGGACAGAATATATATACCAACGGGTCAAATTTTGGAAATTTCTCTGAAACCCTTTCGCCCGTGCGTGTCCTGCTCTGCCGACTTGGGTCTTCGGATCGTCCTCTCGCCGCCAGCAACCTCCCGCCGCTGGTCTCCATTGCCGTCAACGGAAATCTTCACCGTTGTTGCCGCCGTAGCGAGCTCATCGCTAAGTTAGGGTATGGGTTCGACCCTTTGTGCAATCCTTTTACTCCGATTCTTAGCACAAAGCAAATGCCATGATTCTTACCACGTATGAGATCATCCTATCCAGCAAAAACTTCCTTTAGATTAGTTTTGATTCAAAAATTTAGGGTTAGGTTTCCGCCGAACTCATCTTGGACCGACCGAGTTGTGGAAATCGGTCTCACCGATTTGGCTTAGGCCATTGCATTTGTAACTTTCAGTCTGACCGAAAGTTGCAAATCAGTGTGACCGAGTTCAACGCTCAGTGAAACCTAGCAATCTCGGAGTCACTGAACTATGTCTCAGTCTGACCGATTCCACTAGTTTAGACTCCAAAGTTGCTTCGGTGTCACCAACTCTAACAAATCGGTAGCTCCAAAATGCTTCCTGTGGAACACTAAAACTAAGTTTTTGACTCATTTGTTTAGCAAAATCTCTGTACTTTGTGATGCTCATCCACTCTATCTCATCTATAACTATTCGCAGGGTCAATTCTCAGTTTGTAGTGATAGAATGTCTAATTAGAGTGATAGCCAAAACAGGTCTGAGGAGAAGGTAAATCAAAGTGAGGGCACTAGTCCCTCTGGCAGTTATGATGAAGGCAGCAGAAGTACTCCTAGCAACCTGCCTAAGGCTGCTACTAGGCATAGGAGGAAAAGAAATTCTGATTCTGAAGATTAAGATTATGTGGCTGCTAAGAAGGAGGTCAACTCCAAGAAGAAGGATGTCAAGAAGGAATTTGGCACAGCTGCATCTACAAAGCCTGGATTGAACAAGAAGGCTCCTGCAAAGAGGGTGCCCATGTCAAAGGCCAGAGCCTCAACACAGGAAACAATTGAGTTCACTCTTGAACCAAAAGAGGTTGGTGAGGGCAAGAAGAGAAAGGAAAAGGTCAAGAATACCATAGCCAGAGTAACTGGAAGATCCTCTATGATGAAAGACCTAGCTGAGGAGAAGAAAGGGAAAGATACTAGAGATGCCTTTCAGAGAGTGCCTAGGGCACAGAGATCTGCAGCAGTGCCTGGGACAGACACAAGAGCTACTACATTAGTACCTGCAGCAACAATATCATTAGCTCCTCTAGTTGCCACTCCACCAACTCCAACAACATCAACAGATGCATTCGTCCTTGGAGTCCTCTCAACGCCACCTCCCGAATATCAAGCCTAGAGAGACGCATAGCACTATGCATTTTCGAGCTTTTTTGTAACTTGTTGCCAAAGGGGGAGAAAGTGTATAGATCATAGGCTTCGAGAAAGAGAGAGAGAGAGAGAGTTTGCTTCTTTTTGCTATCTCTTTTGCTACTTGGTTCATACTTATTTGTGCGCTTGCTTGGATGAGACTTTTTGTGTGAGAGAGATACTTGTTTGGTCATGTGTTTGATCGTATCATACTTTTATGATTGTGCTTGAATGATGCTATTATTTATCTCTCATGTATGATCATTCACTTTGCCTTGGTGATGAGTGCATATTTTATTTTCTATCATTTTCAGCGCTCCACCCAGATGTATGTGACATGGAAGAGTAACCCATGTTCCTAATCGATTGTGCATTTGCATTCAAAAGCAAATTTTAAATAATGCACAAATTTAGGGGGAGCTCTTGCTTATCACATACTTCCCAAAGCGACGATGTATTTCAATCTTATTATCATTTGTCGAAGAGTTGATCTATATGTTGTCATCAATTACCAAAAACGGGGAGATTGAAAGTGCAACTATCCCTGGGTGGTTTTGGTAATTCCCAACAACATATAGCTCATTGAACTAATACTCTTTCAAGATGATCATTTCAGAAAGTTCAATGATTAGCATTGCATGGACTAGGAATGTGGACCCCTCAAAATGCTAAGGACACATATTGGCTCAAGCTCAAGACTCTACATTTTTCATTTTAGTGATCCAAGATCACATTGAGTCCATAGGAAAAGCCAATACTATTAAAAGGGGATGAGGTGTTGCTTAATGGCTTGATTGCTCAAAATGCTTAGTGATATGCTCCAAAAGCCCTCAATCACTTTCTCATATCCATTTATGTCAAAATGCTTAGTGATATGCTCCAAAAGCCCTCAATCACTTTCTCATATCCACTTATGTCCCAAACCAAAAGTCAAACTCGGCCCCACCGATTTGATATATCCGGCGCCACCGAGTTCATTTAACATAGCCATAGCCAGAAACCCTAATCAGTTCGGTCTCAACGATAGGGATCTCGGTCTCACCGAGATGGGATTGCAAACTCTCTGTTTCCCTTCGTAACATTTCGGTCTAACCGAGATGAGCGATCGGTCCCACCGAGTTCGCAATGCAAACTCTCTGTTTCCTCTTTGTAATGTTTCGGTCTTACCGAAATGAGCGACGGTCCCACCGAGTTTGCCTGGCCAACTCTCTGTTTTCCTATTACAGAAATCAGTCTCACAGAGTTCATGTGATCGATCTCACCGAGATTATGTTATGCCCTAACCCTAATGAAATCGGTCCCACTGAGTTGACATGTCAGTCCCACCGAAAATCCTAACATTCACATATTGAACTAAATTGGTCTGACCGAGTTTGAGTATTCGGTCTCACCGAGTTTGGTAAATTGTGTGTAACGGTTAGATTTTGCCTGGAGGCTATATATACCCCTCCACCCTTCCTCCATTCATGGAGAGAGACATCAGAACGTGCCTACACTTCCAGCATTCATTTTCTGAGAGAGAACCACCTACTCATGTGTTGAGACCAAGATATTCCAATCCAACCACAAGAATCTTGATCTCTAGCCTTCCCCAAGTTGCTTTCCACTCAAATCATCTTTTCACCAAATCCAAATCTGCGAGAGAGAGTTGAGTGTTGGGGATACTATCATTTGAAGCAAAAGAGCAAGGATCATCATCAACACACCATATATTACCTTTTGGAGAGTGGTGTCTCCTAGATTGGTTAGGTGGGAGCCTCCGTCAAGATTGTGGAGTTGAACCAAGGAGTTTGTACAGGCAGGGAGATTGCCTATTTCGTGAAGATCTACCGTAGTGAGGCAAGTCCTTCATGGGCGATGGTCATGGTGGGATAGACAAGGTTGCTTCTTCGTGGACCCTTCGTGGGTGGAGCCCTCCGTGGACTCGCGCAGCCGTTACCCTTCGTGGGTTGAAGTCTCCATCAACGTGGATGTACGATAGCACCACCTATCGGAACCACGCCAAAAATCTCTGTGTCTACATTGCATTTGCTCCTCCAAACTCCTCCTGTTTACCTTCATATGCAATGATTTACATTCCGCTACTATACTCTTAGAATTGCATGTGTAGGTTGATTGCTTGACTTGTGATAAGTTGCTAAAATCTGCCAAGACTTAAAATTGGGAAAAGGCTAGATTTTTATTTGGTCAAGTAGTCTAATCACCACCCCTCTAGACATACTTTTGATCCTACACCAAGTCCAACAGGTGTCTTCTGGTCCAAGAAAAATCATGGCGAAGGTTTTATTCCGTTTGGACTACGTTTGGTATTCCTTTCCTGCGAAGCTCAAAAATAAGGAAAAAACAGGAACTGGCACTGGGCTCTAGGTTAATAGGTTAGTCCAAAAGATAATATAAAATAACATATTAATGCATACAAAACATCCAAAACAGATAATATAATAGCATGGAACAATAAAAAAGTATAGATGCATTGGAGACGTATCAATGATGATGACGATGATGGATCCCCCTCTTCGGAGCCCCAAACAAACTCCAGATCAGCCCTCCCGATGAAGAACGGGAGTTGGCGGCGGCTCCGTATCGTAAAACATGATGGTTTCTTCTTCCTGATTTTTCTCTCCGCGAGACGCTGCATATGGAGTTGGAGTTACAGCAAACAGAGGTCTGTGGGAGCCACGAGCTCACCCGAGGTGCCCCCTAAGCTCGTGGCTCCCTGGTGCCCCCCCTCCAGTATATTCTGGAAATATTCTCCGTAAATCTTTAACCCAATTCGAGAGCTTTTATTTCTGCACAAAAAATAACACTATGGTAGTTCTGCTGAAAACAACATCAGTCCGGGTTAGTTCCATTAAAATCATGCAAATTAGAGTCCAAAACGAGAGCAAAAGTGTTTGGAAAAGTAGATACGTTTGGGACGCATCACGAACCTTCAAAGTAGTTTGCCTGAAGCTCCCCGGACACGTCATCGAACTCCAGAGTTGACACCAACTACTAGGGAAAACCTTATACACAGAATCTTACCAGTAGCGCATGTTAAAATGAGGCGCTACTGCTACTTATCAGTAGCGCGTCGGCTGAAAGGGCGCTACTGTTACCCACTTAGCAGTAGCGCGGCAGGAAAAGAACGCACTACTACTATAATTGCCACACCGTTCCCGACGTGCTAGGTATAGTAGTAGCGCCCTTCTAGAAACAGCGCTACTACTACGGATTTTAGCAGCAGCGCGTTTTCGCTCCCCACGCTACTGTTAAAGCTATTTTCACCTAACCCCCCGCGTGGCCTGATTCCCTCTCCTCTGCTTCCTCCCCAAATTTCCCACTCTCTCTTCTCCCCCTCGTCGCCTCCGCCGGAGCCCCTCCCCTCGCCCTCGCCGGAGGCCCTGCCCTCGTTCTCCGCCAAAGTCTGCCCCTCGACGTCGTCGCGCGCCTGTGCCTCTTCCTCCTCGACCTCGACCTTGCCGGAGCCCCTGCCCTCGCTCTTCGCCGCCGTCTCCCTCGACCCGCCTCGCCGCCGTCTCCCCTGACCCCGCCTCGCCGCGCCTCGGTGCCGCCGTCTCCCCCGACCACATCTCTCTCCCCGCCCTCTGTAAGCACTCTCCCCTTCCCTCTTCTCTTCTTAGTATGAACCCTAGCTATTTAGTGCTAGTTAGTATGGACCCTAGGCTATTTTTAGTGCTAGTTAGTTAATTACAATTAGTATTAACCCTATTTAATTAGGTAGGACGAACCCTAGTTAAAAATGGATACTTATATGGTAATTAGGGCAGTAGTTCCTAGGTACTAATTAGTTAGTAAGAACTAGGTACTAATTAGGTACTAGTTTATTTTTATTTATAGTAAGTTTATTTTAGTAAGAACTAATTGAATTAATAGAACTAGTTAGTAAGAACTTGTTGATATTTTTTAGTTAAAGCAATTTTTCCCGCATCGACGTGGACGATGCATATCCCGCATCCTCGTCGTCGAGTCGGCAGAGGACGACACCTGCTTGACCAGATGGGCCATGTCCGGGACTGGGCTCCGCCGGGGTGGTACTGGGAGGCGCTACCTACCGGGGGGTGCAGGTTGGTAAGGAGCCAGCCTATCGTTGACCCTAACCTTCTTTGGTGGCGGTCGCGTGGGCCAGTGACGGTCCAAAGGCTCGAGGACCCCGCGGAGGTGGTGCGTCACCGTGTCAGTGAGGAGGACGCGCACGTCCGTCGCTACTTGTTTGCGTTGGAGCACAAGTTCTCCAATATCTGGCAGGTTCTCCAGGGATCTCACTGGAGCTATGATCCCGTGATGGTTCCTTCTCTGTGGGTGTCCACCGCCCACGCCGATACCCATCGTGTGCTAGGGTTTTAGTTGTATTAGTGATGTTATATGTATGACACTATTCGGGATGTATTAGTGATAATATTCGACGATGTACGGACGCGTGAGATGATTTACTTATGCTTATTGAATGCATGCTAATTTGAGTCCTATAAGATATTTTGAAATGTATATCTTGTGTTGCTCAAATAGGATATGTGCTTGCCCAAGTGGCCGGTCATGTTTGCAGGTTACACCTCCGAGTGGCCTATGTTTTGCCGGAGTGTTGATTCATTTCCGTTCCGGCAAATTTCAGGCGCTCGATATGTCCTATTTTAGCAAAGGTCATGCCGGATTTTTCCGTGAATTTTGGCATGACTTGTGCCAGAATATGTAGGAAATATCGAGTGCCCCGGATTTGTGTGTTGAGTATCCTGGTAGTTGTCTTCGATCGATTTTCAATTAATGTTTTAACTATGAACATAGGAAATGTCTGACGATGAAAAAGATTCCGGTATTTGCAAATACTGCGAAGACGAGCGCGGCCTGTGCGACGGAATCTTCCTAGATGATGATAGGCGCTTCAGCATCAAGCTGGACGAGAACTTCGAAGTGGATACAGTAAGTCACAACGACAAGTCTTTTTTCATAATTAAGCATGACATCTGCTTCATTTGCTTCAACTTATATATTTTTTTACTATTCTACTAGCGTATCCCCTGCCATGCAAGAATTTTTGTATTGGATAAGATAGGTTTCAGTTCTATGACAACTACTATGGAGGTAAAGAGAGTTTATTTGAAGACCGAACATGGTTATATTTTCCATGCAAAATTATACAACGAAGACGACTACACCTATTTTGGATGCAAAACATGGCGAGCACTATGCAAGACTTATGCATTTGAGCCTGATATGGTTATCACTTTTGATATTCGTCCGGAAGATGGTATTGAAGGTAATACCGACATCTGGGTCGATGTGCAGACGCCTCCAGTTCTATCAAAATGTGAGTTTCTCAATCATATTTATGTCTTTGATATTGTTTATTCAAAAATAATTGACAACTAATTTCTATTGACAGCTTATTTCCAATCAAGCAAACATGTCCAGCGCTTGGTAGACAGGACCTACTACTGTCCCGGGGCTGAACTAAACTGTGAGGAGATAAGTCATTATGTTTCATTGCTTGAGGATCTTCATACTGTCAAGACAAATTATTTTTTGGACTTGCAAATCTTAGTACTCAAAATGTGTGACCAATAGTGTTCATATCGAAATACGGTCACATCTATTTAGGAAAGATGGTAAGATTTTTACTATTTGTACTCAGTGCATCTTTCGCATACATTGTTTTTTAAGCTAAACTTCATTGCTAAGTATGTTACTATACGATGTTCTTCAACAGGGACTCCCGCTGAATGTTGTGCCTCATTGGATCAAGACTAAAGGTCAGATGAGAATTATTAGCTTATGGCCAAGATATCCTATAATGCACTTTAGGATTTCTAATAGCAAGGAATGCTTAATAGTGAAAGATTGGAGCAAAATTGTGAACGATGGCAGAGAAGTACTAGGGGATAGCAATCAGAAGCGCAGCCCACAATTAGGAGACAGGTTCATCTGTATGCTCCAACTTGATGAAGAATGAGTGCTACACATGTTTTATGTTATTTTACCTGAGAGAGAGCAGCAGGAGTGATTAGCTAGTGTTGGTGACAATGACTGATGATTTTTATTAGCTAGTGTTGCTGGTGATTAGATAGCTACCGCAGTTAGTGTTGGTGGTGAGTAGCTAGCTAGAATGAGTTTGAAGATGATGATGTGCTACACTATGACTATGATGATTAAATAACTACTTTTGATGTTATGACTATGATGATGATTAAATAGCTTGTGTTGGCGGATTATATTCAAGTGGAGGCAATATGTGGTGCACATCGAAAGTACTGCTAGTCCAAACTAGATCAAGTTTGGTTTAGTAGTATACTTTTGACATGCACCACATATTGCCTCCACTTGAACCTAATACACCTTCATTTGACACATTGTTATGGACATAATGATGTAAACCTCATAACTGGTATTGTACCAATATTTGTACGATGGCGCATAAATACACTAAAAATGAAAAAATAAAAAAAGAATACTAGTAGCGATGGAGAGAAAACACGCTGCCACCAGTTACATTAGCAGTAGCGTGGGAGTGAACAAACGCTGCAGCTATTTGTCCTAGCAGCAGCGCGTGCGGGCACGCGTTACTGCTAAGCAATAGCTGTAGCGTCTTATTAGTAGCGCGCCTCCCCGCGCTACCAGTGAGCACAAAATCAGCGCTACTGTTAGGGCTTTCCCTAGTAGTGACCCCTACACGACTACGGCGTCGGAGAAGGAAACCAGAACCGTCGGCCTCCAACCACCAGCCCACCACATGATGCACCTTCTTCCAGCTATCACTTGCGTAGACAACCGTCTGGACGTACTCCTGGACGACAAAACCTCCCTGCTCCACCGTGACAACGGAGAAAATGCGCAACAACAGGGACATAGCAGAAGGAGAGACACACCTAAAGGGGTCATCGCCGCCGCCTCGCTGACACATCCATGGACACTAACGCTGCCGATCTGAAGGATCGGCAAACACACGATGACATCGACTACGAGACGCCACCATGAAGGACACCGCCGATGTAGGAGTGGAGCTGAGGCAAACTTATTCGTCTGGGCGCCGCTCCCACCACCCCAACAGCGCACTACGACCTACAAAATCAAACCCTAACTACAGAGCGGAGGAACGGGGTCCCCCTCCATCCTGCCGCCGGAGCAGCAGTCCGAGGGAGAGGGGACCAGCCCTGGCCGGTGTAGATCGGAGGAAGAGGAGGGGTTGACTATGATGCTTAACGTCAGTCTCCTCCAGTCAAACAGTGTGATATTTCTTTGCCACGTCAGCACTGACAACGGCCCTGCTGTCAGATTTTGCATCAAAACACGGTCAATGGAGTGTTTAGTGCTTTCGACAAACTATTAGCAAAACGTAGTTTTGTATGCATCCTCAAAGTATGCATGCAGCAACACGAAATTGGTGAGCTCACACGGTTATGTCATCCCCAACTCAGATCGACGTGGAAAAGGGTGATCACAAGCGAAAGCATGATCAAGTGAAGTACACACTTGTCTGATCTCAAAAGAAGAATTGAATCATTTCTCCGATGTCCATCTGGACGTGGTGTGGCAGGGGAATCCGCAAGAGTCCGATGAATGTCATCAAGAGGGACATTTTTTGTTGTTGGACCTTTCTGCTTTTGCAACCATGACATGAGAGTTTCTGCTCGTGCTTTGTGAGATTGTGCGGCGGACACCAGTAACACTGCACGCACAAGCAAACTTTTGTTTTTTGGGAATGGTATAAACTGCAAAATCTTTTTGTTGCGTGAACACAACCGTGGTCCAGTATCTTCCTGGATTAACTTTTTCAATCGATGTTCTCAAAAAAAAACTTTTTCAATCGATCACGCAGAATTTGCGACATACTATTCCGGTACCCCAAAACCACAGGGATGTGATCACCCTGTCGGAATCCAACGGCTAATGAGACATCACTGGAGGATCCAACGGTGCGGGTGATCATGTAGCCACACCGATCAAGTTCATAAATTGACCCCCAGGCGATCCCTTCTTCGCGTGTTCGGAGTGGTCTGCTCCTTTCCCGGTCTCACTTCATCGGTATTCTCTCTCTGTAATTTGCAGCTCGCGGCGCAACCATGGGAACCCCCCGCCTCGCGCTCCACCTCCTGCTCCTCCTCTCCAGCGTGCTCCTCCTCCATGCCCTCCTCGCCACGCCCGCGGAGGGCCTTGTCCGCGTCGCGCTCAAGAAGCGTCCGGTTGACGACGCCCAGCTACTCCTCGCCCTCGTCGGCGACGCCGAGGCAAAGGGCCACGTCGTGGCACTGAAGAACTACCACAACGCTCAGTACCACGGCGAGATCGGTATCGGAACGCCGCCGCAGAACTTCACCGTCATCTTCGACACAGGCAGCTCCAACCTCTGGGTGCCCTCCTCCAAGTGCTTCCTCTCGGTGCGCCCCGCCCGTGTTGGCTGCCGTGATTCAGGGTTCTGCACGGTTTGGTTTATCATACTAACTAATCTGGAGTGCGCGTTTTGTAATTTATGCTGCAGATTGCATGCTACTTCCACGCGAGCTACAAGGCCAAGCGGTCGAGCACGTACAAGAAGAAATGGTTTGTGCCTCGGCCCTTCCTATCGTAATCTCTTCTCAAGCTCCACAGTATTTTGTTTCTGTTGATTTTTCGATAAAGAGCATTTTTGTTAACCCAAAATGTAGTATCAAGCGGATACAAAACATGATGAACAACACTTCATCTCCGCATAAATAAGATGCAAACACTAACAAACTGACAGAAGAAGATAAAAATGCGACATATCAGCAGCACTCGCGGAGCTTAGGCAAGGCCAAATGGGTCATGGCCCACCCAGCTCTGGAGCTTGTCCTCTTATTATAGCCAGTCCATGGATCACAAAATACCAACTAGTAGCAATCTTAACAGCCTGGCCCGCCCAACCATTTTGTGCAAGCTCCGCCACTGGTCGGTAGTATAGTCATATAGAACGGATACTATGCCTATGTTGAAGGAGGTGGTGGACCAATTTGGAGATTATGCTACCACTCATGTTGGGTAAATACCTCCTTGGCCACCCGTTCCAACCGCATACACCGCCTTGAACAACGGTTGGTGCTCCGTCCAGTGTAGCGTAGACCACGTATGAAGCGAGTGTGTAAAATAGAAAATAAACCGCAAAGGACATGTGTTGTTGCCTACGAAAATCAAATCATTTCTATATAGCCAAAGTGCCCATAATAAGGCATATTCTCACACTCTTATTAGGGTTCTGAATCTATTTGAAATTTCGTCCAACCAATGATCAAAATATTGACAACACTTATAGGCGGATCCAAATTGGACACTATTTGGATGACTGGCCATGTAGAACGGACAAACTTGCATTGGAAAAAGTGGTGTCTAATTGTCTTGTTGTGAGTGCAAAAGTTACATTTCTTGCTTCCTTGCCAGTTGCGTCAAGCGAGATTGTCTTTAGTTAGCACAGCTTCACTCCAAAGATACCACATACAGATTTAACTTTTAGTGGAATCTTTGACATCCAAATTTTCTTGTTATTATCCACTGGGACCTCTGAATGCGTGAGCACGTAGTGCATAGAGTTGACTATGAAGGGCACAGATGTAGTGAGGTTCCAATGAAAAATGTCACATCCTTGTGTTAGGTTAATCGATTCCTAACATATTTTGCTATGACATAAGACGGGGGGCTAATCAAATCCTGCCTGAAAGAAATATTCAGCGGAAATGAATTGAGCACATGCGCAAGAGTATCATTCTTATCACGCACAATGTGGTACAAAGATGGATATTTATCTCGGAGGCTGGCATTGCTTAACTAGTTGTCCTCGCAGAAACGAATCTCTGGCTCGTCTTTTATTACGAAGAATCCAAAGCAAAAAATATGTTTCTTCGTCGTCATTAAACCAACCCAAAAGTGTGAGTCACCAGGTTTCCAATAGGCCCGGGACACGTCATTTTTTCCTACATACTTACTGCATAGCAGGGTTGTCAAACTTCATCCTCAATAAGTAGTTTGAACAACCATTTACTTAGTAAGTCATTATTCTTGACCCGTAGGGAATGAATGTCAAGTCCACCTTGGTCTTTCGGTCTATAAACCACACTTTTATTTGGCATGTTTGTACCTTTTCTTTTCACTGTGCCTTGCCAAAAGAATCTGGATTTGAAATAATCAACAAGATCATTTTGGGAGTTGAAAAAAAAAGCATA
Organism: Triticum aestivum; assembly: GCF_018294505.1. Taxonomy (NCBI): domain Eukaryota; kingdom Viridiplantae; phylum Streptophyta; class Magnoliopsida; order Poales; family Poaceae; genus Triticum; species Triticum aestivum. The sequence continues at coordinate 446,905,916 of NC_057801.1, read as the reverse complement.
TAGGGAACCATATTTATGATGATAGAGTTGATCAAGACCACTCGTCCTTCAACAAAGAGCAACTTGTGTTTCTAACCTCTCCACCATTTCTCTAAGCGCTTCTCTACATGTTTCCACTCCGCATTAGTGAGACATCGATAATGAATCTGTATTCCCAAATGTTTAATCAGAAATTGACCTTGCGCACAACCAAACATGTCATCATACTCGCCGGCTTCTCCAAAGTAAAATAATTCATTTCTATGGAAGTTAATTTTAAGGCCAACATTTGCTCAAATGCTAAAAGTAATAGTTTCAGATTTCGAGCCTTAGCCAGGTCATGTACCATAAAAGGAATTGTATCATCGACATATTATAAAATAGAGAGACCACCATCCACAAGGTGTGCCACTAAACCTGCAGTTTAACCATCCTGCTTGACGCAATCAATAAGAATAGCCAACATATCAGCAACGATGTTAAATAAAATTGGAGACATAGAATCACCCTGTTGTAGTCTTTTCGTCTGAAAGTAATGACCTATGTCATTATTGACTTTGACAGCCACACTGCCTCCAGTAACAAAATTTTGGATCCACTGACGCCAATTATCGAAGAGTCCTTTCATTATTAGGGCATGTTAAAGGAATGATTAATTGACCTAGTCATAGGCCTTTCTGAAGTCAATCTTGAAAACTACTCAACTAATGTTTTTTCGGTGCATCTCGTGAATGGTTTCATGTAGGATTATAATTCCATCGAGTATATTTCTACCTTGCATGAAATTCGTTTGAGATGGCCGGACGACATGGTTAGCAACCGTGGTGAGCCCATTAGTAGCTACTTTGTTGAAAATTTTGAAGCTGGCTTTAAAGGGAATATGGGATGTACACCGGGAAGAAGAGGCTCGGAGTGAATATAGTCTTAATTTTTGAAATAAAATAAAACTTTGTCTAATATCTGTATTTTTTATTCTAAGTTATTCGAATTTTAGCTACACATCAGCGAGACCAAATTTTCTTCTTTTTTTCAAAACATGAGAACAAATTTACTTTCAAGTTCTTATCAATCTTTATGTTTTTAGAGGCCATCGTTTTTGCACAAGCTAGTCAAAAATACAAATTATGTATTCAAGTATTGATAGGGTGTTGAGTCAAAATAATTATCACTGGTACATATTTCTTGTTTGGCTGGGTTTCATTGCTAGGGTGATATTGAGACTGCTTTATATTGTACTCTTTCAACGTTTAGCCAGCTTAGTCAATACATTATTCATTATTCACACATGTGATAGAATTGAGAAATTAAAAACTAATAACATGGAAGAGTTTTGTGGTAGCCATAGATTTAGCTACTTTTGCATCAAAAGTTATAGCTTTCATCTTTTGTACAGTCTACTAATAGAGAAATAAATAAGTACTACCAACTACCATCATAGCAGCAACAACAACAATATTAATAATAAGATAATAATACCCCCTCCATTTCTGCATACAAGGCCACTTTCGTGTCAAACTTTGAATTATAATTTTGGTCAACAAAATATGGGTTATATGTTATCAAAAGTATATCATGGGAAAGTTCTTTCAAATGTGCATCCAATGGCATCATTTTTGTGGCATATAACTTACTTTTTATTGATAAAATTAATGGTCAAACTTAGGCATATAGAATTAATGGTCACAGTTAGGCATAAAACTTTTATTGGGGCTCTGAAGAAAATACTCCACCTGGAAACCCTCCGGAAATTTATTGGGAGAGCCCAATATCCATTTATTGGGAGAGTTTTTTGTAAACCTTTGGAGATGCTCTAACACACTTTCCGTGCATGTTTCTTATATTAGGATCTTTTTAGCCAATTGGGCATTGGGCCTTTTTTACATTAACTTGTAGCAAGCAGGCAAATTATGTTTAATTCGAGAATGTAATTTCTATTTCCCCTCTTGGCAGGAAAAATGGTTGTAATTCAGTATGGAACTGGTGCAATTTCTGGCTATGTTAGCCAGGACAATGTGCAAGTTGGTGGTGTAGTTGTGAAAAATCAGGTTTATGCCTGCATCCGAATTGCACACTTATTTTATGCTATCTGATCATGCGCATCCCATTTTAGAGTATACTAATTTCATTATGGTACCATGTTAGGATTTTATTGAAGCTACGAGGGAACCAAGTATTACTTTTATGGTTGCAAAATTTGATGGCATTTTTGGTCTTGGGTTTAAAGAAATCTCGAAATGTGATGGTGTACCTGTCTGGTGAGCATGTCTCTCCATCTAAATATCTTGTGCATATTTGGTGGTGATGTCAACAATAGATGTGAATATTTTACTTTATGCAAAATTTATGGTGTATTATTAAGATCCACATACCGCACTCAGGGTTATTCTGATTTATTGGCATATCTTACTTAAAATGTAGACCATATTCGTTATCCCTAACATCACAACAAAACCTGTAGGTATAACATGGTTAGCCAAGGCCTAGTTAGTAGCCCTATTTTCTCATTGTGGTTGAACAGACATGCCGGTAAATAGCAGGGGGGAGAAATTGTGTTTGGAGGAATTGATCTTAATCATCATAACGGAGATCATACATACGTCCCTATTACTAGGAAGGGATACTGGCAGGTGGATCTCTTTCACTTAGTTGAGTAATTTTAAAATTCAAAAGGTGGTAACTGATTTGTGCTGATAAATTTTGACTTGCTTTTTGCAGTTTGATATGGGTGATGTCTTGATTGGAGGAAATTCCACGGGTAGTAACCTCTGACCTATCAAAAAAGTACCCATGGCCAATGTATATGTATATAACAAAGTGCTTATAATATTTTTTTATGCTCTCTATGTACTAGGATTATGTGCGTCTCGCTGTGCAGCTATAGCAGATTCTGGAACTTCATTGCTTTCTGGTCCCACAGTATGGCTGTGACCTCTGTTTATCTTAATCTCCATAAACAAGGAAAATGGCTTTACAATATCAAGTCAGCACAATAAACATTTGTAGCAACCTAAAGGAGTCATTCCTTAACATAAGCTTTCGGTTCGAGTTTTACCTTTTAGCAGAGGAAATATGCATTGTAACAAGGTGTATGCTTTGATAAATTATATTTATAGACTTTATTTTGATTAAATTATGGTAGTTACACCTGAAGGGCAAGCACTACGACATATAACAAATTGCATGATGCTCTTGAACTATTACAAATAAATTTAGTAACTAAAAACTTCTAAAAGCATGTCTGGATCAATAGGTACATTACAGAATGTGAAGATCAGTGAAATAGAACTCGGTAGACCATTTAAAGCATAATATGTGCAATATCCTTATCTATGCTTTATAGTTTCTACTCTGATGGGGGCATATTCCATTTTTAGATTAATCATTGTGTGTCTTAGACCTAGTGATTCAACATTGAAATATGCAGGCCATAATTACTCAAATAAATGAAAAGATCGGTGCACCTGGGGTAGTCAGCCAAGAGTGCAAGGCCGTTGTTTCTCAGTATGGGCAGAGGATCCTAGATCTGTTGTTAAAGGAGGTTCGAACATTTTCAGAGGTAACGTTTTTGTTTGATAAGTCCTATGTTAGGATTATAAATATATTCTTTTCGGGTCTATGATGCAGATCGATCCATCAAAAATATGCTCTTTAGTCGGTTTATGTACTCCTGATGGAACACAAGGTGTAAGGTAAGAGTTGGGAACTCCTGTACTTTTCACACTCATGCACACCTTACACAATATATATGCAGCTAAATATATACTGACATGTGTAACTGAGAGGAGGTGTGTATATCACATGAATTATATATATTGTCATACATAGCCGAGAGAAGGGATCTAGAGAGCACCGTGCACAATAACACAAGTTGTAAACTGAACCAGAAAAAGATGGGATTGAGACATTGAGTAGTAAAGGAAAATTATTTGATAAAAGTAAAAGAATACTTGTGCAAATAAGAGAGTAATTAGTGTGTGAGTAATTACAAAGTACAAGGTTCCCACTTATTTTCTCATCCCATTTGATCAATTTTCTAGATGGTTTGGACTGATTCGGTCAAAAAATGTTGCACCTTTCATGTCGGCATATAGATTTAGTATTTACACTTGCAATTAGCTGCAAATTAGTGGTCACGTTATGAAGTGAGCCTATATTCTATCGGGCCAACAGGCCAGCACATATACATGAAGGGAAATAAGCAAAGAAGCCCCTATACAATGTGATAACTACACACACAGCACAACCCTGTTCTAACACCCCCCCCCCCCCCTCAAACTCAAGGGGGATCTTGGACACTGAGTTTGGACAGGAAAAAGCTGTGTTGGGACCGTGTCTGAGCTTTCGTCAGAAAATGAGCAAGCTGAAGCTCCGAGGGCACATACTGAGGGGCCACAATTCTGTCTTGCACCTGAGAACGCGTGTAGGAGGCATCAACACCGATGTGCTTGGTGAGCTCATGCTTAACAGGATCACGGGCAATGCTGAGTGCCCCAGTGCTGTCGGAGAGCAGAGGGGTCGGTGTAGCAGTGGAAACACCAAAATCTTGAAGAAGCCATCGTAGCCAAGTAACTTCTGCAGTCACGGGCGCCATAGCTCGCAGCTCAGCCTCAGCACTGGAGCGAGATACAGCAGTCTGCTTCTTGGTCTTCCAGGCAATCAGGGAGGAGCCAAGAAAAACACAATAGGCAGAGAGAGAGCGGCGATCAGTGGGATCGCTGGGCCAGGTAGCATCACAGTAGGCTTGAAGCTGAAGAGAGCTGGAGCGAGGGAAGAATAAGCGACGAGTCACGGTACCACGAAGGTAACGAAGAACATGAAGAAGGTGACTGTAGTGAAGTTGAGTGGGAGCAGAGACAAACTGACTTAGAATGTGCACAACATAAGAAATGCCAGGACGAGTGATGCCTAGATAGACAAGGCTCCCAACAAGATGGCGGTAGCGTGTGGGATCTGCAAGGGGTTCACCCTCACCAGGACGAAGATGGAGACCAAACTCCATAGGAGTGTCAACCGTGCGCTGATCAGTGAGGCGGGCACGAGTGAGAAGATCTTGGATGTACTTCTCTTGAGAGAGATAAATACCCTCAGGGGAAGAAATGATCTCAATTCCAAGAAAGTAGCAAAGAGAACCCAAATCAGTCATCAAGAATTGCTCATGTAGACGTTTCTTCACAAAATCAATGAATTGGTGGTCAGCCCATGTGATAATCATGTCATCAACATAGAGTAGTAAAAGGGTGCGACCACGAGGAGAAGTGTGAATAAACAGAGAAGGAGTATGGACCGGAGGGCGCCAATTGGACTCTCTGGGAGCTGATGTTTGTCGCAGATGTCGGTGTTGTGTGCGGCAACAAGCTAAGCTGGAGGTTCGTCGCCTCTACGACTTCCTCACTCGCCTCCGGCCGGAGTTCGAGCAGAGTCGTGCTCAGCTATTGGCACGCCATCCTCGGCTCTCTACTCTGGAGGCCCTTGCTGAGGTGCGATCTGAGGAGGTGCGCCTACGGAGACGGGCTTATTGCCATCCTCTTCAGCAGTCCTGGCTGCCCGCGTTCCACCACCGCTGCCTGGTGTGCCCTCTTCCACACAGGTGGCAGCAACCTCCACTAGTGCTTTCTGCAACTACTACAAGCAGGATGGTCACATGATCATGGAGTGCATCAAGAGGAGGAAACAGGGTCGCCGTGGTGGCCGTCCTCAAAAGGACTCAGGAGGCTCCTCTAATTCTCGTGAGGGCTCCCTTGAGAAGGTTTACCAGGAGATGCTCACCTTGCTGCGCCGCCTTACTGCTTCTGCACCATCCTTAGGTTCTGCTGGTTCTGCTGGTTAGAGGTTTGGTCCACCACCGCACTCTTCGTCAGGTACATCTTTGCCCTGGATTCTTGATTCTGGGGCCTCCTTCCACATGACACCACACAGAGATCATCTTTGTGCTGTCAATTTCGTGCCTTCTCCTCTTACAGTTCAGACTGCAGATGGCACTTCTCTTTCTGTTGCCGCAAGAGGGACTCTTTCCACGTCTTCTTTTCATGTCCCTGCCGTTTCTCATGTTCCTAAACTGACTATGCAACTTCTATCTGCTGGTCAACTTACTGACTTGGGTTGTCGTGTTATTCTGGATTCTGACTCTTGTTGTGTTCAGGATTGTCGTACGGGAACTCTGGTTGGGATCGGTCCTCGGCGCCATGACTCTCAGCGCCTTTGGGAGCTCGATTGGCTGCGCCTTCCTTTCGTTGAGTCCTCTAGCCAGTCGGACATCACCACCCCTTTTGCTTCAGCTGCCACCTCCACCACATCCTTTGCTCAGTGGCATCATCGATTGGGTCACATTTATGGCTCCCGCTTGTCTTCTTTGGTTAGGAGTGGTATTCTAGGGTCTGTATCTGGTGATAGTTCACTAACTTGTATGGGTTGTAAGCTTGGCAAGCAGATACAACTTCCATATCCCTCTAGTAATTCTGTTTCTCAACGACCTTTCGAACTTGTTCACTCTGATGTATGGGGTCCTGCGCCCTTTGTTTCGAAAGGGGTTCACAAATATTATATAATTTTCATTGATGATTTTTCTCGCCACACTTGGATCTACTTTATGTCATCTCGTAGTCAAGTGCTTCAAATTTACAAGTCGTTTGCTACCATGGTTCGCACTCAGTATGATTCCTCTATTCGAGTTTTTCGTGCTGATTCGGCTGGCGAGTACCTATCTCGTGCGCTTCGTGGTTTCCTTGCTGAACAGGGTACCCTTCCTCAGTATTCCTGTCCTGGTGCACATGCTCAAAATGGGGTGGCTGAACGCAAACATCATCACGTCCTTGAGACTGCTCGGGCTCTTCTTTTATCTTCTGTTGTTCCCATGCACTTTTGGGCTGAGGCTGTCTCTACCGTTGTTTATCTCATTAATATTCAACCTTCTGTTGCTCTTCAAGGAGGGATACCAGTTGATCATCTAGGTGATGGTCCAGCTGATTATAGTGGTCTATGTCTGTTTGGTTGTGCCTGTTTTGTTCTTCTCCACCCTCATGAACGCACCAAATTGACTGCTCAATCGGTTGAATGTGTTTTCCTTGGCTACAGTTTGGAGCACAAAGGTTACTGTTGCTGGGACCCTATTGCTCGAAGACTGAGAATCTCCAAAGGTGTCACTTTTGATGAGTCTCGCTCCTTCTACCCTCGTCATTCTTCTACTGCCACAACCGAGTCGTTAGTCGAGCCTCTCTCTTTTTGACTCTACCTGATTCTTCACCTTTATCGTCACCTGGTAGGTCCGCTCCTAGCCTTTCACCTGTGTCTGCTCATGAGCTTCAGCTTACACAGGATGAGGTTTCTATTCCTGACTCTCCTACTCGGGTTGAGCCATCCACTCTCTCTCCTTTTCCTTTTACCTACTCCCGACGTGCTCAACACCCTTCTCGCTCTGATACCATGTTATGAAGTGAGCCTATATTCCATCGAGCCAACAGGCCAGCACATATACATGAAGGGAAATAAGCAAAGAAGCCCTATACAATATGATAACTACACACACATCACAACCCTGTTCTAACAACTTGATTATGGATGATGCCAATGCAAGTACCAGAGTATTAAATTTATGATTTTTTGGCCAAATTCAAAATCTAGCACTTCAAAAAAAGTCTCCATTGGGGATATGAGATTCGGCGCCAGGATTAGAACCAATAATGCAGAGTCGAGTTTATGCCTCCATGACCCTTTTGTATTAGAAAATTATTTTTACCGTGGGTTCTCAAATTGGACCCAATTCTTTTGCTGCAATTGTCATTACCAAGTTTTACCAATTTGTGCCCTAACTGGCACAGAAGAAACATAGCTTAAGTGCATGAAGTTGGTTTCACGTCCTTTTTACCTATCACATTGTTGTACTTATGTACCTTTCACATTATATACATTGTCTTCGTATGTAATGTAATGGCAGGGCTGGTATTCAGAGTGTGCTAGATCATGAAGTTGGGAGATCAAATGATGTCATGTGTCATGCTTGTGAGATGGCTGTTGTATGGATGACGAACCAACTTGCAAAGAATCAAACTCAAGATCTTATTTTAAGTACATTAATCAGGCATGTTTCCTAGTATCTTGTAACACCAGTGAGAGAATCACATCATAACACAGTTTTACAAACTTTGGCAAACTGATTCAACTTTGCAGCTATGTGACCGTATTCCTAGCCCTATGGGAGAATCATCTGTGGACTGCAGCAGACTTGCATCCATGCCTGACGTCGCCTTCTCCATCGGGGGCAAACAGTTTGTGCTGACACCGGAGCAAGTACTGCTTCTCTATGGTTATTAACTTGCGCATTTTTTGTGTAAAACTGCATCCACATTAGCTATCATGTTTAGAATTTGTGCACTATAATTTTTTAAGAACATTCCAGATTAAGATTATCCAGTTCTTTCATCCATGTTGTCGACTTGTTCCTATACTTTTCGAAATTAGTACTCTTGGGGAGATCATAGTAGACACTCAGGCATGGAAGTTTCAGTGGATCACTTCTCTTGCCGAGGGGCTTTTTCCTCCTTTTCGACAAAAGAAAATGTAGATGAGTTCTCTTAAGTTGTTTCACACAGGCATACTAATACTGATGTACTTATGAATGTAAGCATGATCTTGACATTTCTTGCTTGCACATAAAAGTTGAAGAGACACACAAAAGGTTTACTATACTCATAGTTAAGACTATGGTCATTCAGTTGATATTTGGTAACTGCAACTAAATTAGTACGTCTGGAAAGAAAACAACAACCTGCGGAGATCATAGTGCACAAAATGGTGACGATGGTTACATATAGGCAACTGCTATTACCTTTTTAGGCAAAATTCTGAGTGCTTCACGCATACGTTCAGATTTGTATATTCTGTTGCTCCCGTTTTATTCGCAGTAGACTGACTTTGTTTCACTTTTGATATCCGTTGTTAGTACATCCTGAAGATGGGTGAGGGAGATGCTACCCAGTGCATCAGTGGACTCACAGCCATGGACATTCCTCCTCCCGGTGGCCCTCTCTGGTAAAATTATGCATGCCTTATGTTGTGAGAGCTTTTCCCTCTTATTGACGTTGACCCCTTTTTATAGATTAGTACTAATATTGAACTGGTGATCATACGGGTTACAATTAAGGTTTCTTCATCTGTGAGATTTATCTGCAGCAGTCGTTGGCGTGCTAAATACCCCTGAAATACTGAAAGCAAATGCTCCGCGAAACTGCTGTCCACAACTCTGACAATGAGAATTTGCTGTTATAGGATCCTGGGCGATATATTCATGGGAGCCTACCATACCGTCTTCGATTATGGCAACATGAAGGTTGGGTTCGCCAAGGCGGCATAGGGTTCCCTTCCCCATAGTGGGGGGACGGAATCTTCAGGTTGGTTTGGTCTTGGGCGAAGTATGTATGTGCATATGTTACATGCTTAATAAATAATGCTCGTGTGATCCGAGATACTAATAACCCTGTCTGTTATGGTTTGTCCAATAATATAACGAGGCAATGCAAGGCAGGCTTTCATACTCATTAGTTGCCATGGTAAGGTTGTGCCGGCTTCCAGTATTTCACAAGCGATTTTCACTAAGATGAAGATGGACGAAAACAAATCAAGGCCAGTCAATTAAGCACCCCACCATAGATAAAAACTACTGTAAAAGCGATTTTTTGTTCAAAAGGACCCCCTGCCGAGATGAATTGACAAAAAAGACTACCTCTGGATCATTTTGACAAAAAGGACCCCCTCAGCGGTGGCGGCAGGCGCGGCAGGCGACACGTGGCACCTGCCGCCACGCCAGGAGGCGGCGGGCCCCGCCGCCACCGCAGGAGGCGGCCACGCCAGCCGAACGGAATCTCCACTGTGCGTCGCGCCGCGACGGAACAGGGAGGGCCAGGTGGGCCCGGCCGCCACCGGGCGAGGCGGCCAGCCCTGGCGCGGTCGCTGCCTGGGCGACAGGCCCTGATGCGAGCGGGCCCCGCCGGTGGGCCTCGCCGCCACTGGCTGAGGCGGCCACCCCTGCCGACAACAGCTGGTGCACGCTGACTGTGCACGGAAGGCGAGGTCCTGGCACTGATTCCCACGCGCGAAAACTGGCGGGGCGGGAATCACTCTGGCTCGTTGATTGTTGTTGCTTTTGCTGATTCCGACGCGCGGCAAACGACGAATTTCACGGGCGAAAATCACTCTGGCTTGTTGCTTTGCTTTTGCTCCTTGCATGCTGTTGCTGATGATGTTGATTTTCACGCGCGGGAATTCAAGGCTGCCTACACTACAGGGATTCCCTCCCTTTTATATGCCATGCTTCAGCTCCGTGCGCAAGCACTCTGTAATCTCGTTCCTCTCCTTTGCTCTCTAAATCTCTAAGTACAAAGAGAAAAGAAAGCTCAGTAAGTACTTTCACTCGTGATTTAGGGCGATTTAGAGTTGGATTTTGAGAATGATGAAGTTGAAGAAAAGATAGATTAAGTTAAGATCTATCCATTTTTGTTGGTTTCATTCGCATGCACGATGTTTTTATTTTATTTGATTAGTTCCTAAGTGTGTATTCTATGTAGCTTTAGGCATTATTTCAGCACTTGGAGGAGTCATTTGGAGTTTCTGTAGTAGGAATAGCCGTGCAAAGTGAACTACGAAGTTGAAGATCAAGGTATGAGCTTTGCAATACATTTATTTATTTATGCATGTAGGGTGGTAATTAGTTCGTCCTTTAGCTCGTTATTAGCTATGTGATGGTAGTGCTTAGAGGTTAGAAATAATTTCAGACGAGAGATGTAGCATTTAAACTATTTTTTGAAATAGTAGGTTGAAGATGTTGCATCAATGTTAGGTGCGTCCATTAGTGTTGACATGCGGGAAATCTTAATACGGTAATTAAGAAAAAATTCTGCTGTAATTGTTTATTGCATGCGGTATGTTATTTCATGTGGTATGTTATTTTATGTGGTATGTTTATTAATAAGTCTATAGTTAGGAAACCGTAGGTCTACTTTGTTATGTCGCAATAATCTAAAATTAATATGTTAAGATTAGGTGCTAATGTACTTAATGATGTATGTAATTAGGTAAAATAATTCATCTTAGTAGCAAACAAGGAGGAGAAGACGTGATTGAAGAAATTGTGTTTCCATTTTCGCTGTCCCATTTTGAGGTGATGAACACATACATGGAAGTGCTATTTTCATACTTTTGTTAGCAGGAAGAAAAATCCGTGTGTAATATTGTTGTTAATGTGATAATAGGTTGACGAGGTTCATATAGTACTGGCGACGGATATTTATTGGAACTATTTTGACGCTTAATTGCATTCGCAAGCACATCCATATTGGAGCTAAGGTGAAAAATGACACTGTAATTTTGTTAATATTTTTTGTATTGATGTACTATTGTGAATAATGTGCATGCTGCTGCAAATATTATTATTTGTAGATAAATGATTGTTATCGTATGATGTGAAAAAAATTTATATAAAACTGAAAGAAATTAAATGTTTTACTCATATGATATTAAAATGTTATTATCGTACTATTATGTTTACTGGTTGTTTGGATAGCGAGTAATTACCATGGGTTTTGTCATAACAAGGGTATAAAATGACGCCGTAATTTTGTTAATATTTTTTATATTGATGTACTGTCATGCCGCTGCAAATATTATTATTTGTAAATAAATGAATTTTATCGTATGATATGAAAAACATTATATCATGCCGGAAGAAATTAGATATTTTACTCATATGATATTTAAATGTTATTATCGTAATATTATGTTTAGTGGTTGTTTGGATAGCGAGTACTTACCCTCAGTTTTGTCATAACCTGTTGTAAGGAAATTATGTAGAAAACCATATTTTACTAATAGTCATTTTTCTAGAAGCTAAGTTTTTGCATGTTACGAGAACTATTTTAGGATATTTTTGGGGTAGTTAGAGAAAAGCAAACAGAGTTTTAGTTTGTTACGCTCGTAGACAAGTTTGAGAAAAATAGATCTTTAAATACCCGTTAACCAAACAACCCCTTAAAGTCTAAGCAAATGATTCTAAAAACAAACCGAATATTTATAATAAAAATACGGTTATTATTTTAGTCGTAAGATATGTAAATGTTGTCATCGTTACTAAATGTTCAGTTACTAATTATTTGAAATGTAAATATGTATGTTGGTTAGGTACTATGGAAAATTTAGTAGTGTACTATGGGAACGTCTTACGCGACGGTCCATGCGGGGTGGATGTGTCCTTCTGCGAGTCGACTACAGTAGTGGTGAGAGACATGGTCAGCGTGGGTTACGCAGCTATTAGAAGGTGCATCCGAGCGGTGTTTGGCCCAGTGATGCAGGAAAAAAAATGACAATGGAGGCCTTCGTCGTTGATGGAGGAAATGATGGGACAGTTGCCCGTTGGGCGGCCAGCCTGTGTATGACACAGGATATTGGTCGGCGGCCGTTGACATGAGCGAACACGTGGAGGGATTGCCGGAGGCGCTAGATGATGATGATCATTCTTCTGCGTCTTCGGAGTCAAGCGGAGAAGAAGATGTTCCTCCTCAGAGGGCGGTCGCGGCGGCACTGCAACCTGGGTTTTTACAGGATATGAGCATCACCAACGAATTTCACTCTGCTTCTGGCCTAGGAGCGGGAAGCCTGGAGGTTGGGCAAGTTTTCCCAGATAAGAAGTCTGCTTACCAGGCAATGGGTAGCTATGCAATCGGCATCCACCGCCAGCATAGAGTGAAGCAGTCTGATAAAAAAGAGTTGAAGGTCATATGCATCCACACCGCGAAAGGTTGCCGCGGAAGAGTTCTCGCTAGACTGAAGCCTGGGGTATGTCAGTCATGGCATATCACAAAAATAGTGGAGCATACCTGTGAGCAAACTGGGACTCTTTCAGATCACTGCAATGTGACAGCAAAATTTGTGGCACAGACGATGGAAACAATTGTGCAGGGAAGTCTCAACATTAGTGTTAGGGCTCTGCAAAAAGATGCAGAGGATCTAATTGGATTCCCTGTTAGCTAGAGCAAGGCTAGGCGTGCGAAGGAAAATATATTCAAGAACTTGTATGGTACCTATGAGGAGGCATATTCTTATGCCCCTAGAATGCTTCATCAAATAGCAAGTGCTAATAGGGGGACTCAAGTTTGGCGGAGAGAACGTCCAAACCCAATGAACCCGGGTGAGCTAATCCTGGACCGCTTATTCTGGGCATTCGCCCAGACTATACAAGCCTTCAGGCACTGTCGCCCGGTATTATCTGTTGATGGTACCTTTCTCACTGGAAAGTACAAGGGCACACTATTGGTGGCAATTGCAGCGGATGCAAATAATCAGCTTCTTCCTATTGCATATGCATTGGTCGAGAGCGAGAACAAAAATAGCTGGTTGTGGTTCCTGAGCTGCGTGAAGATTGGTGTCGTGAAAGAGTGTAAAGGTGTTTGCATCATTTCTGATCGCAACACTGGATTATTAAGCGCTCTTGAAATAATTAAGGCGTCGGAAGAAGAGTGGGGCTGGCCCGATCTAGAGGGAAGGTGGTGCATGAGGCATTTGGCAGCAAACTTTTACTCCAAATTCAAAAACAAGGATTGGTTCAAGTTATTCAAGAGGATGTGCATGCAAAAAACTGAAGCCAAAATGAATGCGATATGGGCAGGTATCAATGGTGAGATCAATCGCGCGGCCTTGCCGCAGAGAGAAGACCGGAGGGGTCGTAGGACGGCCATAAATTTGAGCCAGTGGATCACCGAGAATTGCCCTCATTTGGAGAAGTGGGCGCAGGCTCACGACACCGGGGCTCGGTATGGAATAATGACCAGCAACATGTCAGAGGTGTACAATGGTGTTCTTAAAGGGGTGCGAGCACTGCCTATCACAGCCCTAATTGAAGAAACTTGGAACCGGACCCTGTCATACTTTGCAGACAGGGTCACCGTCGCCAAAGCACAAGTTGAATTGAACAAGCCATGGTCCGAGAAGATGCAAAGACATATGGACGAGAAAGCAAAGAAGTCTCAAAGTCATGGCTGCAGGAAAGTGGACGCATTTAGGAATAAGTGGGAGGTCAATGTGCGAGCCAAGTACGTTAAGGGTCACCACGGAGGATCAAAAAAGCAAGCTGTCACCCTTGGCTCAACCTCCTGTGAGTGCACTTGTAACAAGCCCAAGCTTGAGGGCTACCCTTGCAGTCATGTGCTCCGGGCGGCTGCTGTTCAAAAAATCAGCGTCGAGCCATACATATCGCCGTACTTCAACATGTACAATCTGTACAACACTTGAAACGGTGGGTTCTGGGCTTGGGGCATTGATATGAACTACAAAATGTTGTGGCCAGATGGACCGAAATGGGTTCCGAACACCGATTTGATGAGAACCGCAAAGGGACGACGTCAGTCTAGGCGTCATCGCAATGACATGGACCATAGCCAGATGGGAGAACCAAGGCGATGCCGCGTTTGCAGGTGTCCTGAACATTCACGCAAAGACTGCCCGTATCGAGCCAACAACAACGCATGATGTTGATATATATGTACTCGCCATGTCTATTTATATTTCTACTCGTTATGTGTACTTATATTGAATTTAAATTGATTCTCTTTGTATTATTGTACTCCTGACGTTAACTTCAGATAATTAATGTAAATCGTATCTCTTTGTATTTTTTAAGTTAATTTTGATTTGCATTTGTATTTCTGTCTTCCTCGTAATTTATATTATTGTACTCCTGATGTTAACTTCAGATTTAAACCAGCACCAAGTACAATGGCCAGACAGTATAGGAGAGGGATATGCTCAGGTAGTCATGTTTACATTTCAATGCATTTACAATGATATCATATATTATCCTCTAACAGTTTGTTTAAAATGTTTCTATGTGCAGGACACACCTGATGTTAATTGGGGCGATGAGAACACCCAACGCGGCGTCAACACAGGCCTCCGGGGAGCATCACATGATCATGGCGTCAACACAGGCCTCCGGGGAGCATCACATGATCTTGGCGACACGGTTACATCATTAGTTACAGAGTTCTTTGGAGGGGATGTTATTGGCCCATCTTTTATCCCCCCGGAGTCACAACCATACGCCTACAATTACGCTTCAGGTTCGCAACAAGGATTCGCGACTCCACCACCTACGCAGGACTCGCAGACACATGAAGCCGAATTGGAGTACGGCCGCGGTCTTCGTGTGACCCGGCCACCTAATCGCTTGTCGCCTTCCGGTCGTAAGGAAAGGCCAGGTGGTCGTCGTAAAGTAGGGTGATTCATCTATGCACGTGCGCGACCCATTGTATCTATATATGTGTGTATCAGACTTTTCGATTTGAACATCTATGTTTGCTGAAATAAAAATGCACCAGTCAAGAACAATTTTGTACTCTGTTATTGTAGGGCATTATGTTCTATCTTAATTTTATTTTGTAGTTGTTGCACGATGTTCGATATTAGTGGAGGGAAAGAAAATGCCACTACTTTATTCTTAAACTATATTTTTTTCCATTACGACACAGCACAACTGAAAATAAGATACATTGTAGGAATATACCTACATTTAACTCCTGAAATAAAGCTACATTAAAGTGCAGAAATAAAGATACAAATGATTGCGGAATTTTAAATACTACCACAGGAATCTACTGAGTCCAGCGTGGATATTTTCCTTTTCCATCGCCAGCTTCTTCTGCTACCTTGGCCTGACGAGCCCTTTCTTTCTTTCTCTGCCTCTCTGCCTCACGAGCCTCCTTTCGCTGTCGTTCCTGCTCCTCCATGCGACGAGCCTCTTCCCTGTTTTTCTTTCCCATTTTCTCAAAAAAACGGTGTTGCTCCGCATAGTATTCTTTTAACTCTCTCTCTTGCTCTGCTTTCTCCTCAGCTTCCGCCTTCTCGCGTCGCTCTTCCGCAAATAAACTATTCCACGCACGGCGACTTCTTTCACGAATCTCAGTCACTGCTCAAGCCGGCTTCTCCGTGTCAATCCAATGATAGTACATGCACAGAGGCGGAGGAGACTACAACAAGAAACAAGAATGTTACTAAAGAATCAATGAAAATACCAACAATATCTATTCGTGATGGTTAAAGCATACCGGAGGCTTGTCGTACTCTGAAATAGCTACAGCAGGATCTTCCTCATAATTGGCGCACATGAAAAACTTCATGCCCAACCAATCTGAAAAATCCGTCACCTCCTTCACCTTGCAAAGATCGCCACACCAACACCGCAGGACTGCCACCCCAGGAGGCAAACTTGCATTCTTCATTTTCCTCGGCCTAATGCTTTGATCCGAGCAAGGCAAACTCATACCGACTGAAAAAATGTGTTACACACTTTGCGCACCGGCGATTTCTAGGAGGGCTGGACGAGAGCCTCGGTGCCTCCTTTTATAAGCTCAGACGATAAATGATGGCAAGAAAATTAAGCGAGGATATTTACGATCCCTGTAGTGTCGGCACAACAGTTTCGCGTAGCCTCGGATTCCCAGTGCCATCGCATCCGCTGAGGCAAAAGAAGCAAAGGCAGGATTCCCGGGCGAAAGAACCAAAAGCGGCCATATTCCCGCGCGTCGGAGTCACAGCCATCAAGCTCGCGCCTCGAAATCAGCGCCGTCTGCGCACTGTCGCGCGTGCAGCAGCACAGGACGTGCCGCCTCAGCTAGTGGCGGCATGGCCCACCCGCTGGGCCCGCGCGCAGCAGGCCTTGTCGGCCGAGTAGCGACAGCAGCGGCGGCGGCCGCCTCACCCGGTGGCGGCCGGGCCCGCCTGGCGCGGCCCGTTCCGTCGCGGCACGTTGGCCTGTGCACGCACCGTTATACACCGGGCTGCCGCCTCCTGTTGTGGCGGCCGGGCCCGCCGCCTCACGGCGTGGCGGCAGGTGACACGTGTCGCTTGCCGCGCCTGCCGCCACTAGTGAGGGGGTCTCTTTTGTCAATTTCGTCCGCAAGGGGTCTCTTTTGTCAATTCCAGTGGACAGAGGGTCTCTTTCGACAAAAAATCTGTAAAAGCCAGTATGACCAAGGTTCTAATCACCGGCTGTTTGCCAGCCTTACACCATGATCAGTCCACCACATTTGGCTATCTCGTAATCCACAAGAACACTGAAGAAAACATGTCCTCTTCCCAAGGAAGGTAGCAAGAAGGATGACAAATATTACTCCTTCTCTCCCGGATGAATAATAATCTTGAATCATCTCGAGGAGAACTTGACTCACTCACACACTCAAAGAAAGCACGCATTATATAAAGTAGAGATCATCTGTTGTTGTCGTGGTCTGTGGTCTTCTCTAATTGCCACCGGCGATCTTCCCGCTCCCGTCCCGCTTGGCGCGCTCGGCCCGCGCGAACGCCTTGCCGAGCATCTTGAGCTTGCGGCTCTCGGACGTGATGACGCCGGTGGTGGACGCCGGCGCCTCCGCGAAGATGACCTGGTAGCCGTCCCCGTAGGAGTCCATGCCGTCGGCCATGAGCTGCCAGAAGAGCCCGCCCACCGTGGGGCCGCCCCTCCGCGCCGAGTCGTAAATCTTGGCGTAGACCATGCCGAACTGCGCGTCCCGCTGGGCGCTGCTGAACCCGGGGTCCCTCTGCGACTTGCCGAACTCGGCGATCAGCAGCGGCTTGCGCAGCGTCCCCTGCGCGTCCGCGATGTGCGCGTCCAGCCACCTGCCCAGGAAGCTCCGCTGCGCCTGGTCGTCGGAGCTGGACAGCCACTGGTCCGGGTACGAGTGCACGGTGGCGAAGTCGATGCCGGGGACCTGGTTGTTGGCGATGAAGTCGGTGCCCACCTGGTGGCCGGCCGGGTTCACGGAGGCGGCCCGGGACGAGGATGGGCCGTAGAAGCCCTCCAGGCCGGCCTCCAGCATGTGGTTGCCGTCGATGGACTTGACGTGCGCCGCCATCTCCGTGATCCACGACTGGATGGTCCGCCCGGAGAGGTCGGACTGGCACCGGGGCTCGTTCATCAGCTCCCACGCCAGGATCGTCGGGTCGTTCTTGTACGCCACCCCGGTCACGGTGTTCACCCTCGTCAGCACGGTCTTCCATGATGCAAAGTGAGGCAAAGTTGTCACGAGCGTGCCGGGAGTGTCAATAAAGGGATTCAGAGAGCTATCATCATGTCGCAATGAGTTACAGTAGGAGCACGACCCAACCGAGTGATGTTGGACTAGTCGTCTGGTGTCCAGAAGCACCCATCCAACAGTATTCCCACGAATTAAAATTACAAAAAAAAAGTGCTTCTTATGCACACTCCAATGCCACTTCTGAATACTGAGACACTGTCGGTGCCTCGGTGGAGACATAGTACTAAGTAAGCAGAGCAAAAATGTTACTACGTACTGTAGTTCCGTTATTGTGACCTCGAGCATGCCACCTTGCTATACTTTAGTGAATATTTATCCCCGGAAGGGTTTCACCGTTATGTTTTCTAAAAAGTAATACTATACCACAAAGCAAAAGCAAAAGCAAGAACAAGGATTGCCAACTATACTCCACAAAATCTTGTAGTTTCTCCCACGTAACAATAATAAGACTTCACAAAATCTTATAATTTCTCCCACGTAATAACAAGAAGAAAACTAAGCATCTTTGCTTCAACGAGGTAGGGAGCGGAGATTACAGACCAAATAATGGTCCTATAATAACTATACTAAAGATGGTAAAGGCTTGCAAGAAAACGTTGCAAGTTACTCAAGATTTGTTATTCATACCTTGACATGGTTCTTGTAGAAGCCCTTGACGACGGAGTTGGTGAAGAAGCCATCTTCAGATCCGATGGCCTGCCCCCGCCCTCTTGCCCACTCTACGTACTGCTTCTTCCCTCCAAAAGTGTCATAGTTGTTCACAAGGCTCAGTATCACCTTAATCCCATTCTTCCTAGCCTCAGACATCACAAAATCCAACCCCTGCACGCACAAACAACAACAACCACAACAAAATTACTCTCAGGGAAACAGAACCATGGTCAAATTATATGGTGGCTGAAGAACCAAATGATCCAAGAAACCGGATGTTCAGAAAAAACTACTAAGAGAAAAGTTAGCGCAAAAAATAAAAACTGTACAAAGAGAAAAGTTGAGCAAAATGTGGGTAAGGACCTTGAAGGTGTTCTCGTTGTAGCTGCCGGGGGCGTACTGCAGCGCATTGCTGCCGCCGTCGCTGAAGGCCCAGGTTCTGGCGACGGAGAGGCCGCGGGCGGCGGCCTGGCTGAGCGCGGAGGTGACCTTGCCCCTCTGCGCGGGGTCGGCGGCCATGGTCATGAGCCAGTAGGCGTTGAATCCGTTGGCGTAGTAGGGGCTGCCGTTGATGACGAAGCGGGTGCCCTGCGCCCTCACGAACCCGCCGCCCGCCGCCTCCGCTTCTCGGCCTCCATGGACGCACAGGAGCACGAGCAGGGACAGAGCAACTGGTGCTCCATGATGAAGCCCCATTTCTTCTGGGAGTCTGCTAGGAGGTTGCGCTCTCTGAAACTGGTTGGCTATGGCGGCGAGCTGAAGCTCAGTGGGTGCTTAACTAGACCAAAAGCTTTCATTGTCGCGCCATTGAGTAAAACTCAGACTGTAGACGCAGACCCACTTGTCAGGGGGGCTTTGGTTTTCCATTTTGTTGTGCACATAGATGCACGGGATGGATTGTTGGGTTTAGAGCATCTCCAACAGCCGCGCTAAACTAACGCCGCGCCGCAAATTAGTCTGTTTTAACGTGCGCGCAACGCGGCGGGTCGCTCCAGCGGGTGCGTAAAAATGGCGCGCGCTCTATAACGAGTTGGGCGCGCGGTCGAAAACATTGTCCCGCGCGGTGTATTTCGGGCGCCCGCTACAGCGCGCGGCACACTCGAGCGCTCGCGCCGCACTCTCTCCTCTCCTCCTCCTACGCCTCGCGCGCGCCGGCGCCGGCGCCCTGCCACCCACCCATGGACGCGCACACCGACACCCCGCTCACCACGTTGTACAGCCGCGACCCCCCCCCCCCCCCGCCGCAGCCGCCGCCGCCGCCGGAAACCCTAGCGCGGGAAGCGTTGGCGTCGCCACCGCCGGAGCTCCGCCGAGCGTCGGCCTCGCGCGCAACCTCTTCTTGCCGCCGCCGCACCGTCGAAGGTCCCCAATGCGGCGCGGCCGAAGAAGGGCAAAACATCCGCGAAGAAAAACAAGGCGACGGACGGCTCCGGCAGCACGAAGGCGAGGGGAAAGAAGCTTGCAGGGCGTTCGGCGGCCGCGGCGGCTACCGAAGCAACGGCGAGCTCACTCGTTGAGCCGGCCGCCGACGCGCACCACGTGTTCGACGAAATGCCCCCAAGGTGAAAAAAATTCCAACTTTTCTTTTCTTCTTATTTTTTCAATGCATCATCACATATAGATAGCTTATTTGCATTGTTCAAAAAACTTTGTAGTCTCAACGATGATGCATACATGTCCACTATGGGTGTTGGGTCCAACAATTCGCATTGGTCTCAAACAATGACATCCATTTCGAAGACCATGAGTTTGAGGTGGACGAGAAGGGTGAGGGAATTGTCGAGGCGCCGAAAGGAAGAGCGGGCAATTACTCCACCAACGATGACAAGTTACTATGCTATACTTATTTGCAAGTGTCGAGGGATCCATCCATTGGAGGTGATCAAAGTAGAGACGCGTATTGGGGGCGAATGAAAGAACACTTTGATGCTCACAACGTTAGTGGAATTGACCGCTCCGAGAGATCACTTCGGTCCCGATGGTCGACAATCAACTCGGATTGTCAAAAGTGGGCGGCCGCACAAAAGTCAGTGGACAAGATTAACCCAAGTGGCACAAATGAGGATGATCGAGTAAGTGGCATCTCATATATGTTCATCATACTTGTTTTTGGTGACCGAAGTGCTAACTTGTTTTGTTTTCTTGTAGTATAACATTGCACAAAACTTGTTCAAAGAAGAGACAAGGACAACCAATAAGGAGAAGATCAAGAAAGGCAGGGTCTTTACCTTGCCTCATTGCTATGAAGTGTTAAAGGATGATGAGAAATGGAAGAAGCGTGATGGTTTGAAGGATTTGCATTTGAGCAACAAACGGAAGCGAGCAATTGAGATGAATGATGATGAGGAGGAGGATGATGCATCAAGTGATGACGGCAAGAGAAGCCCCACACCAACTCGATTTCATACTCGAAGCCAAAACGACCGGATGGGTGCAAGAAAGACAAAATCGAAAAGAAGAAGAGGAAAGGAGATGATGAGCTCAAAAATGCTATGGAAGCAATTGTCAACGCAAGAAGAGAAGCCAACGAGGTGAGGAAAATGGCAAGGAACCAAGATGCTGTGGCCGAGGAGAGGAGGTTGGCGGCCGAGGAGAGAAAGGTGGCGACCGAGGAGAGGAAGGTGGCTTTGGAGGAGAGGAAGGTGATCAATGAGGAGCGAACTAGATTGTTGGAATGGGAGAAGCACTTGTTCTTCTTGAACACATCCAACCTCAATGAAGCGCAAATGGAATATGTCAATCTTGCCCGTGAAGAAGTGTTGATCCAAAAAAGAGCCATGATCCGCATGAGTGGCGGTGGCCTCGGTGGCATGGGTGGCGGTGGCTTCGGCGGCATGGGTGGCGGTGCCTTCGGCGGCATGGGAGGCATGGGTGGCTTCGGAGCCATGGGAGGCATGGGTGCACCTGCGGCCCCCATGGGAGGCATGGGTGCACCTCCGGCCGCCATGGGAGGCATGGGTGGCTTTGGAGCACCCTCCGACGCTATGGCCGCCATGGGAGGGATGAGTTTTGCTTCTCTTATGGAAGGCATGGGTGCACCACCGGCCGCCATGGGTGGAATGTCTTTCGATGTGCCTTCTCACACACATTCCCATGAAAATGTCGTTGAAGATCTTGCCAACACCGTCGGAGCTTCACGTGATGCGGTGCGTGATGAGGAGAGGGAGAAAGATTCATCTTCGGAGGCAGAAGAATTGTGTTCGGAAGATGAGGACGAAGACGAGGAAGATGATTGATGTGTCTTTCATATGTCTTGAACTTAAGTTTGCATTTGAACTTGGTTGGATGAACTTGTGGGCATGATTTTGAACTTGTGAGCATGAACTTTTATTCATCAACTTGTTTGTGTCAAATTTTACGTGTTCATTGCATTTTGATGAATGTTTCAAACTCATTTCGTGTCCAAAATATCATATATTTTATATGCCCGGCGAGTCGTGCGCGCTCTATTTTTTGCGAGTTGCCGGAGCGACACGCGCGCGCTGCATTATAGCGCGGCTGCTGGAACCAGCGCTGGCGGCCGCACTAAACATGCCGAAGCGCGCGCGGCAAACAAATTTTTTGCACGCGGCGCTTAGCGCGGCTGTTAGAGATACTTTTAGTTTTTTGAGCTACAGTTTGGGTTCGTTACGCGGGTGGGGATGGCGAGAGGGACATTAACTTTGTCAGTACCGGTGCATGGAAGTAGTACTGGAGTAATTTATTGCACCTCACATGGGTGGGGAAGGACATGATGGTACGGTTTTGCATCGCATCGGTAGGGTTTACCAAATCTATCTCGAGCCCCATAATGTGAGCATTTCAACGAGAATGTTCTTGAGAAACTCTTGCAAAAAGAAGAAAATACGTCTTCCATCAACATTATAAAGTCCACCATTAAACTAATCCCACGTGTTAAGCTCCATTAAGACAAATTTTGTCGGCTGCAAAGTTGGCTAGTACTTTCTCCATTCCATAATGTAGTGCGTCTACACTTTTTGAGATTTAATTTTAGCCATAAATTTAACAACATGAGCAACTGCGGCGGAGCACGATAGATACATTTGAATTCGTACTCGAAAGAAGTTTTCAAAGGTATAGTTTTCTGGTACAATGAAAATGTTATAACCCCATCAGATGCGGTAGTGTGGACCTCGATGATATTCTTCATTCCTTCCCGGCAGGTCGCTCCAACTTCCCTATTCGTTACCTTGGTCTTCCTCTCGCAATCAAAAGGCTAAAGAGGATTCATCTCCAACTTTTGGAAGACAAGGCAGCCGACAAATTGGTGCCTTGGAAAGGCAAGCATGTGGCTATCTCGGGTCGCATGACCTTGGTCAAGGCGGTCCTTACTGCAGTGGCCATTTATGATATCACACCACTGGACCTTCCGGTGGAGGTTCTCAAGACAATTGATAAACTAAGGCGGGCCTATCTTTGGGCTGGAACGGACAAAGTGACAGGTGGAAAATGCAAAGTCAACTGAGAGTTGGTGTGCAAACCGAAAGAGTATGGAGGTCTTGGCATTTTGCACCTTGGAAAATACGCAACTGCTCTCCGGCTGAGGTGGTTGTGGCTAGACTGGGACGACCCGCCAAGGGCGTGGTGCGCGCTGGGCACGCCTTGCATGAAAACAAGATCATGATATCTTCGCGGCTGTGACCAAGGTGACGGTTGGTGATGGAAATAAAGCAAAATTTTGGGCCTCTTCTTGGCTGGAGGGGCTCGGACCAAAAGATATCGCCCCAAAGATTTTTGAGATATCATGCAAAAAAAGGTTGCACTGTTGCTACGGCCTTAAGGGATGGGAGCTGGATAACTCAAGTTGACACCCAAAGCGGCCTCATGCTTGTGCACCTCCAGCAATTCTCGGCCCTATGGGAGAAGCTTGCAAGTGTTGTCATCCAGCCGGGCGTCAAGGATACCATTATGTGGAAGCTTGCCAACGATGGAATATACTCTACTAAGACCGCTTATATGGCGCAGTTCTCTGGGCTATCTAGCTCAAGCTTGCAGGTTTCGGTTTGGAAGGCTTGGTCCCCTCCCAAATGTAAATTCTTTGCATGGCTTGTCAATCAAAACATGATTTGGACCGCGGACAGGCTTCAACGCAGAGGATGGCCAAACTGCGACCGTTGCCCTTTGTGCAAGCAAGTACAAGAATCGGCGGCTCACCTCCTTTTTCAATGCAGGTTCTCTATCCGTATTTGGAATGAGGTGTTCGCCTGGCTCGGTATGCATATCCCCACGGCTCTCTGGCACCGGTTTGGCACAGTGAAAGCTTGGTGGGATGAGCTCCTCACTTCCAATGCTCATCCAGTTAAAGCGTTGTCTTCAGCATTACTTCTTGTGGGATGGGAAATCTGGAAGGAAAGAAATGCGCGCGTTTTCATAAACAAGGCGACACCGGTGGAGGTCGTCTTGCGAAACTTCAAAGAAGAAATGTCGCTTTGGGCCATTGCGGGTGCCAAGCACTTGAGTAATGTAATGCCGCGAGAGTAATACGTCTAGTGTTTGCCGCTTGGCGGCGTGTGTGTATCAAAACCCTCTTCTTAATTAATGAAAATGGCAAATATTTTGCCTTGTTTCAAAAAAAATGTATTATAATTTATGATCAAAGTTGAATCTCGAAAAAACGTGGGCTCACTACATTATGAAATAGAGGAAGTAATGATTTAACTGCGCTTCACTCTTGTCCTTGCGCTAGCCGACTACGGTTGGTCGCCATGACGATGAACTGCCCCGGCTTGTTTAGGCTGTTGATAACCGGTCGTCAACTCTTCTGGTAACGCGCGCGTCGCTCGCTCGCTGCGTGAAGATAGAAAAAGAAAAGGAATAGCTGCAATTGGTCTCTGGCGACTAGCGTGTAATCTCTTCTAATAGGTGTGGCCCTGATCGACTCCTGCTACCCTGTATGTGCATAACTACATATCGCTCCATTTTTTTTTAAACAAGACAAAAGACTTGCCACTTTCATTAATTAAGGAGAAGGTTTAGAGAAGAGCCGCAGAGCGGCAATAAAGAAGGTGCGATTCTGATAAAGACTAAAAGACAGGCACCCTATCCTGCAACGCCATCTGAGGAGCAATCACGAGTGCCTTCCTCAAAGTTAGTTTGTTCATTGGCTAGGTGACGATGCCTTTGGATGTCGTACAGTAAGTTGTTCATCGACTCGCTCATCTCACTTTATTTGCCTCGTCTCTGCAAACGCTGATTCCGGCTTACTGTACGTAGCAAGCTGCTGTAAATATCGACACCGTGGTACAGAGTACAGACGTCCTATTCTGAATTCCGTATACATACATTTCCGCGCATGTGGAGGCACATGGACATGGGAGGCCGGAGGAAAGAGATGGCCGGTCCGGTGGAACGACGTGCCGACCTCGCAGTGCACGCTAGCTTAGCACTAGTAGTACTAGCCCGTGCCCATCAATGCAACCGACATGCTGCTCTTGGTTGCGCGCCAGGTGTCTTACTCCAAACTTCCACAGTGATAAAACACAGGCACCCCACTCCGTAGCCGCGAGCAAATCCATCGCCTCCGCTTCTGTTTCGGCGCGTAACTTGGCACGGGGTAGGAGAGACTGTTGCACTTGCACATGCGATAGAGGAGACGAGAGATTTTGGTAATGTTGCGTTGCGTGGGTTGGAATCAAGAAGGAGGTGGTTACGCCGGACCGGAGGGACCGCACCGCTTCTGCCCGCACAGCACATCAATGGCCCCGCCCCTTCCTCTTCTAGACCTCTACTGTACGCCCCCATGTGGAGGAGAAGAGTCCCGTGTCCTCCGTTCGCGGTGCCTCCTCCCTCCCATATCTTCTGCACCACCGCGCCGATGGGTGGGGGCCCTGCCGCATTGCATGCCCCTCCACCGACGCCTTTTTTCTTTCGCCCATTTCCTGCACTGCACTGCACACCTCGAGCTCTTTCAGTCCCATCTTGTCGCGTGTGGCAAATGCCCTTTTGAACTTTTTTATGCCAATCTTCCTGTGAGACAGTAGCGGCTGCTCGATCGTCGGCACCGGGAAATGGCGATGGTCAGCAGATCAGAGGGATTTTTTTTCTCAAAAGACCATCTGCTCAACAAAATTGGCACAAAAAATCACCTTCGAGTGAAATTGACAGAAAAGACCATTCCAGTCATGGTGGCAGGCGCGCCAGTCGACGCGTGGCACCTGCCGCCACATGCCCAGGCAGCAAAAAGCGCATAACAGCCAGCCACTGCCCAAGACGGAACGGGGGATTGCATGTGGCCCGTGCCGCCCAGCGGCGTGACGGCAATACTGTTTTGCATGTGTTTGCATTCGTTTCGTCTGTGTTTTGTTTCGTCAGCGTTTCGTTTCGTCTGACAAATAATGCCACAGATTCGTATACCTATTATGTTGATTCCTACGCATGTAGTATAATGTTTTTTACAAATAATAATCGTTTATTTACAAATAATAATACGAGCCTCCGTCACGGTCCTCATGGTCGGCCTCCTCGCGTCGGGCGATTCACCCGGCAGACCTTCACCGCCGCAGGCCTCATCGTCAGCCTCCTCGCGCCGGGCGAGTCACCCAGCGGACCTTCACCGCCGCGGGTCTCATCTTCGGCCTCTTCGCGTCGGCCTCATCGCTTGGCGTACCTTCATCGCTGCAGGACTCATTGTCGGCCTCTTCATGTCGGCCTCATCGCCCGACGGACCTTCGCCGCCGCAGGCCTCGTCGTCGGCCTCCTCGCGTCGACGTCGACAATGAGGCATGCGGCGGCGAAGGTACGCGAGGAGGCAGACGGACGTTGAGGCCGACCATGAGGCCCGCGACAGAGCAGGTCCACCGGGCAATGATGTCGGCGCGAGGAGGCCGACGATGAGGCATGTGGCGGCGAAGGTATGCCGGACGATGAGGCCGACGCGAAGAGGCCGCCTGCAGCGGCGAAGGTCCGCCAGGCGATGAGGACGACGCGAAGAGGCCGACGATGAGACCAGCGGCGGTGAAGGATGGGTGACTCGCCCGGCGCGAGGAGGCCGTAGATGAGGCCTGCGGCGGTGAAGGTCCGCTAGGTGAATCGCCCGGCGCGAGAAGGCCGACCATGAGGCCGTGATGGAGGCTAGTATTATTATTTGTAAATAAAGGATTATTATTTGCAAAAACATTGTATTGCATGTGTAAGAGTCAACATCATAGGTATACGAATCTGTGACATTATTCGTCTGATGAAACGAAACGCAGACGAAACGAAATACAGATGAAACAAAACACAGACGAAACAAAACGTAGTAACATGCAAACACATTGCATGCAAAACAGTACTGCCGCCACGCCGCTAGGCGGCAGGGGCCACATGCAATCCCCCGTTCCATCTTGGACAGTAGTTGGTTGTTATGCGCTTGCCGCCGCCTGGGCATGTGGCGGCAGCACCGGCGTGGCGGCAGGTGCCATGCGTTGGCTGGCGCGCCTGCCGCCACGGTTGAAGTGGTCTCTTCTGTCAATTTCATTTAAAGGTGGTTTTTTGTCAATTCCATTGAGCAGATGGTCTTTTTGGACAAAAACTTGATCAGAGGAGCCGTGGGCTTCCGGGTCTTCAAGACATTGCATGCCGGGGTGTACTCCATGAGAGACGACGTGCACCAATTAAATCAATCATGACGCAGGAAACATTTGCCTAGTACTACATTCGCCCCGAATTACTTTGTCTTAGAAGATTGCGAGGATGAAACGGCAGTTTTTCCACAGCCAAAGTTGTGTTGTTTCCTCAAGCGCCGGCAATAATTCTCACCTTCCCTCACCGCTCTCTCCATTCTCCCGCTCTCACACCGGCGGCGGCGATCAGCGGATGATGTTGCTGAAGTGCTGCAGGTGATCTTGCTGATGTCGATGATCGGAGAACAACACTCTTCCATGGTGTTCCCGAATTTGGTGCGAGCACCCGAGGAAGAATGCCCTCCATACTATGCCCCCGGGGAAGGGGTTGGGCTTGGAGTTCAGGGCAATGGAGAGGTAGAAGAGGAATGAGAGTCAGAGAGGGTTAATTCAGTGCGAGCGTTTGGGTGGGTAGATATAGGGTGTTGGGCGATAGGATTTAATGCCGATCAACCTTTGAACTTTGTGCTCTTCATAATGCAGGTCGAGATGGAGAACAAGGGCAAGGAGGTGGTGCCAGCAATGGAGAAGGGCAAGGAGGTGGTGCCGCCCACGGATGACGACGTGGTGCTGGAGGAGCCCCGGAGCGGCTAGCGCCGGAACTACGGGCACTATCATGAGGAGGGTGGGTCAACTCGCTTCTGCAAGGTCTTCCTTGCCCCAAAGTTGGAGTGCCTACCAATGCCCCTGGACTTCACAAAACATTTCCCGGTCGTGCCGACGGAGTTCAAGCTGAAGACCCACCGGCTGCGAATGGAGGGTCACTATTCGGGTGGATGAATGACAGGGTCACCCTCGATCAGGGTTGGGTACCCTTCGCCACCGTCCACCAGATCAAGATCGGGTACATGATGACCTTCAAGTTGCTGACTCTCGACATGCTCAAGGTGATCGTCTTCAACGATGACAGCATTGAAGTGGTGACCAAGTGCGAGAGGCACGACGACGCTCAGCGTGAACGTCTAGGACAACTCTCTGTTGCGCTTGCTAGTTTGGTATCGACTATGTCGTGCTGCTTTGCTTGAAAACTGCTTGGTTTAAGTGCGTTGCTATGTATAAAACTGCTTGCTTTTGTTTAAAACTATGTTTATATGCTATATATTTGTGTGTCTTCGGTTTATTCTACACACTCTTTGTGTGCTGATAACCACACCACCTCGACGAAGAGGTTACCAGACAACATGTGTCGCATGTAACCAAACACCATGGCTTGTGTTTTCGCCTAAACAAGCAGGCAACCAAACAGCCCACCTTTCGTTTCGCCCCACGTAGGCTATGTAGGCTACCGAACAACATGCAGATGTTGTTTTTTTGCCTCTTTACCCTCAACTAGTGTAACACCCAATATGCGAGTTGCGGCTATAGAATAGTGGCGGGCGTGCAGGAACTGGTGAGGGTTCTCATGGCAAAGCGCGCGAACATGCGGGGTTCGAGGATGTGCGTGGGGCAGGAGCTGATGGAGCCTTGCGGACATGGCAGTGGAGCACAGTGAGGCGGGCGGTTGGAGCTGGGCGAGGCCCTGTGCATGCGCACGAGTTGCGGGAGGTGCACTGCGTGCATGCGTTATGGTGTGAGCGAGTATGGGTGTGCAACAAGTGCAACAGTAACCGGGCAGTGAAGCAAGGCATGAGCTTCGGCTCGTGGTCATGGGCAGATGAGGCCTCGGACGTTATCGTTTGTGATTGCACATTATCGCACGCGAAAGCTTATAGGAAACCGTGGCCAACGCAAATGCAATCCACACGTAAATTGTTCAGGAAATGTGTGCAACCCCGAACGGAAAGCACACGTTACTTATACCGCAACCGTCAGCGATACACAACAAATTGCAGATTATTTGCAGCACTTCTACGTGTGCGTAGGGGCTCCTGAACCGTTTATGATAGCACGTTATCGCACATGAGAGCTTAGAAGCAACCGTGCCCAATGCAAACTGCAATCCCACTCGTAAATTATTCAAGAAACGTGTCTGGTGGTTTCATGTATGGTAGACGATTGCCATAGAATACTCGTGTGCGATGGGGCACATATCGCACACAATTTCTATGATGACCCATGTGCCTTGGGTATGATTTCGCAAACGATTCAATATGAAACACCGTTTGGTTTCACTGCGTAATTAGAAACGTTTGATCACCAATCCCACACATGTGCCAGAATGTAGTGCGTGCGATATGTTCATGCAACTCATACAATTACATCCGACAACGCGTCTGCATCATCGCTGCCTATCGCCAACGGTTTCTGGGTCGTGCGGGAAGAAGCCCGCTATCACACACACGGGCAAGGCGATGGTTTAAAACTCCGTCGCGGAAAGGGGTTAAAAACCGTTTGTATAGAACGTCACTGTACCAATGATGGTGTTATTTTCGTGCAGGAATAGAAGTGCTCCATATTAAGACAAGAATTTTGATGATTTTTTTATGGAAAATAAGATGATCGGTGGACTAAGTTGCAACAGGGGGTGGGGGGCAGCAGGACGCCATGTGGCCTGCTGGCGCGGGCTCCCTTGGTCGCGCCAGGTGGCCGTGTGGGGGCCCTCGGCAACGACTTTTTGATGATTCCTTCACCTATAAATCTCGTATATTCCAGAATAAATCATAGAAAATCCACGACGTGTTTTACGATACGGAGTCATCACCACCTCCTATTCTTTATCCGAAGATCCAATGTGGAGTTTGTTTTGGGCTTCAGAGAGGGGATTTGATGTCATCGTCATCATCAATCCTTCTCTAACAAAAATTTCATAACGCTCTCATCCATGTGTACGATTGACTCTAAGCGGTATTGTAGCGTCTGGTTCACCGTATAACAATTTTTTTGAAAAAATAACCATTTTTCTAAAACGCTACATAACATCTATGAAATTCTGATTTTTTAAAAGAAAACATCATCTTAGACTTTTGAACATTGTTTTGTAAAATGTGAACATTATTTTAATATTTTTCGAACATATTTTAAAAATGTGATTTTTTGAATTTTGAATCATGCTTGAAAAATGGGAATATTTTTGTAAATTTCGAACATGTAATTCCAAACAATTGTTGAAATTTGTGAACATTTTTAAAATACATATTTTTAAAACACAAAGAATTGTGAAATTCTGAATATTTATTAAACCTTGAACCAACTTTTAAATTCTGAATTTAAGAAATGCAAAAAAAAGATATACTTGAATATATTTGGGATCCTTTTTTTAGAACTTTTTTTAAATTATGATTACTTTTTGAAATTGTGTTTGTTTAAATGTGAATTACGGAAAAAAAGGAGAAGAAAAAGAAAAATAAAAAATTATGAGAAAAGTGCACAAACAGAGCAGAAAAACCAGGGAAGAAATAAAACTGAGTTAGGAACTTTCCCAAAACCAGATTTGTGTTCTAGTTGGGCTAGCCTAGGTAGCGATGATCTGTGCGTCTAGGGATCTTTTGACGCACAGAGCGTCACGTAGGAGGCCCCTGTTTGGTGGACAGTCGTTCGTAGGATTCACCACTGCCAATACAGAGAACCAAGCGTTCAACAGGAGCACTTGACTGGGCCGGCCCATGATGAGCACAATGTGCATTTCCCGACATAGAGAGTGTTAGATAAGGGTGAGCAAGCCTATGTCTAGGTTTATGCGAGACAATAGCTCGGCTCACCTACATGGGGTTGGTAGTGGCCTGTCCTATTTGTCTTTGTCGGGTGATTTGTTTTCCACGGTAATAGGGTTACAATGAAGATACAGTAGTTTCTCAATACATGGTGAACCTACTTGCAGCCATACTGTGGTTGTATGCTCAGTTCGACTATATGATGTCAAGCGGTCTGCTGCCCTATTTTGTTCACGCTTAAGTTTCATAGAAATAAACTCTCTGTGTGACATGGAGCCATCGCCTTCTCTCCCTAAAAATCTTAGCATTCCTCTGGCTTCCCTCGGTGCCAGTGTGACTCGTCTCCAGTGGCCTTAGGGCCATGGGGACGTGGTGGATCATGGCCCTTACCGGCAGGAGGGCCCCATTTTTAGATGTTTCTTTGAGTTCTGTTAGGGTTTGTTTCCTGCTCAAAAAGATGAGATGAGGGCGGTGTCGTGGTACTAAGTCTGACAATAGTATAGGGGGTACGAATGAGGAGGCAAGGTCCTAGCTACGGCAAGATTGTACGCAGGTGTTTACGAGTTCAGGCCCCTCTCGGAGGAGGTAAAAGCCCTACGTCTCTGTGCTCGGAGGCAGTTGACTGGATTGTATGAGTGTGTGTACAGGGGATGCGAACCCTTGTGCCATAGGAGGGGGGTGGCTTATATAGAGTGTGCCAGGACTCCCGCCATCCCCCGTTACAAAGAGTTCAATGTACATAAAGATGGGAAGTTACTGATAACGCCAGCCTTAAGTGCCTTAAATGACCTTAAAGACTACAAAGTGAATGCTTGCCCATTGCTGTTCTGAGTGACTCTTGGTCTTCAGTAGGTCGAGTGGTTTCTTGTATGGTCGAGTGATTGATTGGTCGTGTGACTTCGGGAAGGAGGGGTACCCGAGTGGTTGATTGGTCGAGTGGATTGCACTCGATGCCTTTATTGGGCACTCCCTGTTGTCTGTTGAGCTTCTTTGCTTCTAGGGTAGTGACCTTGGGTAGGGCGTATAGGTCAGGCCTATGACCCTACCTCAGGTCTATATCATCATCATTAGCCCCCGAATGGATTGAGGTCCGAGTGGAAAGAAGGTTGAAGTTGATCTTGCTTCGACTCTTGTGCTTCACAAGTACTTACGTTGAACGGGAGGCTCATGTTGGAACGTCGGCTTCATTTCAGTCGCCTTGATCGATTCAGAAGTTGCCGAGTGAATTTATAACATCATCCGTCAAGTGTTTTTTTGACACGGAATCTTTGGCGCGATTGGTTATGGCGTATCCCGGATTTCACGAGATTCAAAATTTCGGGGAACCACGCGTGGTGGAGCGTGATAGACAGGAGAGCCTCGATCCCCGCGCCAACTTTTTCGTCATGTACCCAGCGCGTGACTGTTGCGGGATTTTACAGGATCGCCTGGGCGCACGCGTCAGCCACTCGGAAGTGGGTCCTTAAAAGGTGACGGGGCCGAGGCGCCTACACTGTGTGCGTCCATTCTCCCTCCTTCTCATCTGCTTCTCCATCGCATCCGGCTCCTCCGCTCTAGACGCCGCCGCTCCGCCACCATGGTAAAGGACAAGACGACAGCGCTGGAACGCGCGAAGAAGGCGACGGGACGGCGAAAGGCAAGAAGACAAATCGGGGGTCGTCATCGCGGTCGGCGTTGCCGCTGAGTTGGATCCAGGGCGATTGGATCCGATCCTCGCTCTGGCAGGAAGATTTGGACGAGCTGGCTGAGTCCGGACTGATCGCCAATGGTGATGCGTGGTTGCCGGAGGGGGAGACAGAGCCGCAGCCGCGACCAGGTGACTGTGTTCTGCTCGCCACCCATGTCGACCGTGGTTTCTCGCTTCCTCCGCACCGTCTTTTCCGGGGTTTCTTGAACTTCTTCGAAGCCCAATTCCATCACTTTTCTCCCAAGACCATCACATACCTTGTTGCGTTCGTGTCCATGGGCGAGAATTTTCTGGGTTATCGACCGCACTGGGGTCTTTTCAAACACATTTTCACTATCCGCTCTTAGTCGGTGAAGAAAGCAAACACGAGTGATGAGAAAATACACGTTATCCAGATGTGTGGGGGTTTGGGTATCCAGAAGAGGAAGAGGAGCTCTTTCCCTTCCATGACCCTTCCTGAGTCGGTCAGGGGCTGGCAGTCGACATGGTTCTACTGCCAGGACATTGCAACTCTAGGCTAGTCGACTAGACTTCCCCCTTTTACCTTCGATCGTGTTCAGACCCCTTCCTCGCTGAAAGTGACCACTGCGGAGAGGGTGGAAACAAACATGTTGGTTGAGTGGGTGGTCCAGTTGATCAACCAAGGCGTCACTGGCATGGATTTGCTGGAGGTATTTCTCAGTCGACGCATCCAGCCGCTCCAGGCTCATGACCACTCTATGTGGATGTACTGGAGCCAACAACACCGCTCGGGTTCATCCAGAGGAAGTAGCAGCCAAGACAGTGGCCCAGTGGTTGAGGAGTATCACAGCAAACAAGGACAACCCCAGAGGTGCCAGGAGAGTCGACCCCTTCAGCGACAGCAACCAACCAGACAAGGTTTGGTCTCTGCCACTGACTGTATTTGGGTACATCTTCTGACTGTCTTTGAATCCGACTGAATTTCACTCGACTTCTTGTCTTGTAGGTTTATATCGAGATGTAATCGATGCCCAATGGCGAACAAGCTCTGGAGCAAGACTGGGAGGGAGAGGATAGCGCGAAGGAGAGCGGCGATTGGCAATCTCCAAACGACGAGGACGAAGAGGAGAGCGATGAGTCGGACGACGAAGAGATGGTCGACTCACCACCTCGTTCGGAACATCGATCCAAACTACTACATGATCCAGCGGGCGGGCGCGGCAAGACCATGGCCCCGAGCACCCAAACTCAGAAGCGTACTCGGACTTTGACTCCGGAGCCAACGGAGAAAGTCGCCAAGCAGCCCAAGGTCGTCCCCTCAAAAGCTCAGAAGACTTTGCCCAGTATTAAGATGGATGTTCCTGTTGCCTCTGAGTGAGTGTTCTTTCTGTGTTTTTGAAAGGATCGAGAAGAGGTGTCTAGAGGGGGGGGGGTGATTAGACACTAGGTGGGAAAAGGTGCAGTTTTTAATTTCTTTAAGTTGAAGTGGAGTTTTGGCACAAGTTTAACAATCACAATACATATCAAGCAAGCATGCGAAGAGTATATGAGCAGCGGAAAGTAAAGCATGCAACTTGCAAGAATGTAAAGGGATGGGATCGGAGTGTGCAAACGCAATTTGGAGACACAGAGATTTTTGAGACGTGGTTCCGATAGGTGGTGCTATCGTACATCCACGTTGATGGAGACTTCAACCCACGAAGGGTAATGGCTGCGCGAGTCCACAGAGGGCTCCACCCACGAAGGGTCAACGAAGAAGCAACCTTGTCTATCCCACCATGGCCGTCGCCCATGAAGGACTTGCCTGACTAGGGTAGATCTTCACGAAGTAGGCGATCTCCTTGCCCTTACAAACTCCTTGGTTCAACTCCACAATCTTGTTGGAGGCTCCCAAGTAACACCTAGCCAATCTAGGAGACACCACTGTCCAAGAAGTAACAAATGGTGTGTTGATGATGAACTCCTTGCTCTTGTGATTCAAATGATAGTCTCCCCAACACTCAACTCTCTCTCACAGGATTTGGATTTGGTGGCAAGAAGATTTGAGTGGAAAGCAACTTGGGGAAGGCTAGAGATCAAGATTCATATGGTAGGAATGAAATATCTTGGTCTCAACACATGAGTAGGTGGTTCTCTCTCAGAAAATGAATGCTGGAAGTGTAGGCACGTTCTGATGGCTCTCTCCACGAATGAAGAGTGGGTGGAGGGGTATATATAGCCTCCACACAAAATCTAACAGTTACTGTGGGGCACGGGAGGAAGAATGGCGCGGTCTGGGGGGTCCAGGGGAGGGAGAGAGGGCAGTTGGAGACGAGATAGGGCTCGGGGGTGGCCTTTAAATAGGCGGGCGACGGTCCACCGAGGACTTGTGCGCCGGCGAGCTTGTTGCCGTCGCCACGGGTCACGGGAGCTCGTCGTGGTGTGTCTGGGGCGTTCCTGGATTCGGTCCAGACCTAGGAGAGAGAAGAGAGAGAGCAGGGGGGCCAGGGGCACCGCGCGTGTGAGTTTTCTCATTGGAGCTCTTGGGCGGCCGGCGCGCGTGCGATATGGGGCGAGAGGAGGGGGAAGCAGGAGGGGGACAGAGGCGTGGCATGTTGCAGACATCGAGGCGCATCATCGGGCGTGCTGGGGAGGCCCGAGGTGGCCGGAGGTGATTGGAAGGGGGCGGCTACAGTGCGGGAGCACACTATAGCGTGCTCCAGAGCGCCCAAGTGTCTGGCATGGCCATTTTCTATGCAATGTGGTCATGGCCAAAGGTGTCTGGTAGCTCTAGGGGGAAGTAAAGAAGTGGGATATGGCCTTGGATGCCCTGGGGAGCCACTGGAGTGAGGAGGGAAGTTGAGGGAGAGACAGAAGTTGCTGTCCAGGGAGGTAAATGGGGGTGTTTCACGCCTTCATCATTGAGCAATGGCCAGGGGAGAGTTACTAGAGGTAGGAGAGGGTTAGGAGCAGCTGTGGTACAAAGTTGAGCCCATGGAGATTAGTGAAAGAGGTCAAAAATGGCATTTTGGTAAAGTGTCAGAAGGTGTTTGATAATGGTTTGGGCAAGTAGATGATCTCCATTTGCCATGAGACTCCACAGGGTGATACGACACATATAATTAGGCCTTCCACCAATTTGGAGCTTATTTGGGCAAAGTTGCCAATGCAAATTTTGTAAACCCTAGAAATTAGCAGAAATGAACTTGTGTAGATCTAGTTGAGCAAATCACTTCCCCTTGATGAACCACTTGGTGTAGTGTCATACTTTGAGGATTTGAACATGCCCACAAAAATTTAGATCAAAAGGAGACACTTAGCAATGTAAAGTTGTTCAAACTTGGATCTGGACAGAGAGGGTTTTGGGCACTTTAGTGAACCAAAACTATTCTGATTGAGATGAGACTTTGCAAGATCATCACATTATTCATATGTGACTTGCTAGAAGTTTCTTGGATTTATTTGAAAATATTTCTTGTAGAAATATTTCAAATTCTTGAAATGGGCATAAATGGGTTTGGAGGCTTTTGTCCAATATTTTGATCATGACCATGTGTTGAAACTCACATATATGGACAATATATGTCCAATGAGCTTCCAAGAATTTTTCCAAATATTTTTGAAACAATAAAATAATTTTTCCCTATTAAAGACCATTTCTGGCCTTAAGAAAAAGCTTTTAAATAAAATAGGAAAATAACTTTTAAAATTATATTTTTGTGGTTTCTAGGTATCCTATATCTAATAGGAGTCAAATATATTTTTGGAAAGATTTTTACTGCCCTTAATTAAGTACTTGCAGTGCAAACCTCAATTTAGGGGTTTTTGAAAAACTAAATTTTGAAAATACTATTTGGCCAAATTATTTTCGCAAGAAATTATTTTTATGTCCTATACACATGGCATGATCATTGGGAAAGGTTTTTGGATCAAGGAGAAGGAGTATAAGAGTTGGAGGATTTATTTTATTTTTAGAGCACTTGCAAACAACAGACAAAAACCAATCAAGGCAAGGTCCAAAACACTCAAACGTTTTTATCAAACCACATTTTATTATGATTGTTAGCTTAAGTGTAGTGGCATGAAAATCAGGGTGTGACAGACCTACCCCCCTTACAAGAATCTTGTCGCCGAGATTCCCAAACTAGGCGCGAAAAGGGATACAAAAACTTGGATCTGGGGTAGTCTTCAAGTCCTCATGTTGCTTCTGCTTCCGTGTAGTGCTCCATTGAGCTTGAAGTACTTGATGGTGTGGCTTCGTGTATGGCGCTCTTCTTGATCCAGGTTGCTAATGGGTAGCTCGCGGCAGGTTAGATTGGGCTAGGGGTCGATGGATCGGTGGTCAATGCCCTCGTAGAGATCGGGCAAGTTAGGAAGTTGGAAACACTTCCGGGGTTGTGATGCATGGAAAGCGTTGTGCACATCAGGTAACTCAGGTGGCAACTCCAGCTGGTAATTGTCTTCTCTTCGTCTCGTAGTGATCTCAGAGGGGGTTGTTAAATCTTGGAGTGATCTCGAAGGGGGCCGATGAATCTTGGTGTGGGTCTCCTTGTCATGGAAATGCTTGGTTCCTTAGAGAGGAGTGGCTTGCAGATACACATGGTCTTTGACGCGGAAGTATACTTCTTGAATATGGTGGTTGGTGTAGTTCTTCCTCCTAGAGATGACGATCTTCAGATGTTCCTTGACCAGCTCAACGATTCTTCTTCCGTCTTCGTGTAGATAAGTATGTCATCAAAGAAAGATGACAACTAACTTGTCCAAGCACTCCATGAAGTCTATGGGGTACGTAAAGTGGGCTGAGGCATTGGTCATGGTCACGGTTGAGTATTGGCCAAGGTCTTATCGATCTAGAGCCAAAGCCCAAGGCCAGGATCCGACCATGTTGTGGCTTGGTAGGGCGTAAGGGTTTCAAGGATTCTAGTGTGCGAGTGAATGTTTATCATCCCATCCTTGAGCACAGTTTCTGAGATGCCAATTGACCTATATCCTCATGGCTTCCGCGAGGAGGTCTAACAGAATCATACATGTCAACCATCCCCAAACTCATATCTATGAAAAACTCCATGGGCAGAATATACAAGCTGCTAAGCTTGAATTAAACATCACAATCCAAGTGCTCAGCCCATTCTTCCAAGGTCCAAGATAGTGCATCTCTATCCTAAGGAAACACGTTGTATGCCACTCCAAGATCTTGTTTCCTTCCTATGAATCAACTCTAACAGCCCATTAACTTCCATCAATCACTACACAATCCATTAATTCTACAAATCCAATGTCTATGGTGTTCCACATGATCTCCTAATGTCCTATAATCCCCAGATACTTGAAAGGGATATTTTTTGCTATAGTCAGTCCACCAATTCCCATTGTCATGGTCAAGTAAACTCCAAGGTCAAGCTCATACAGATCCCTAAATAAACCCCGACAATTAACCCAATCGCCTAGTTTATCGTCCACCGAGAAACATGGTCTCATGTTCGAGATCTTCAATCTAAAGCCAATTTACTCCGAACCATGTAGACTTACTCAGCATCTATACTCAACTAGGATCACCTACTTAAATCCAAATCTCATGTCCAACGAGAATTCCTACATATTTCCCTCCGGGTCATTTTCGCAATGTCAACAACCTCCTATTGATATCATCTGATCAGGTCAAAATCTTATTCCTCCAAGAATCTCAGCTTATGATCCTAATTGTCTTACAAAATCCAGTTTACTCCAGGGTGATGAAAGTTACGCTACTCTTTTAACGCGATCCCACCAAGTTCATCTACCAATATGAAAGCCTCATAATCGACCAATGAGTCTCAGTCAATTCCTCAAGGTCTCTGATATAAACTCATCAAGTCATTTGTCCTCCGTTCCTATATCCCCAAATTGGTCTCTCCTATGGCATCGTCAGTTTTGGTGCTATCTTAGGATGATAAGGTTCTTGTTTGCTATGTCAACTAGTTCCATAATGAACCCAGTGCTATGCGAGGTTACAGAGGCTTAACTGGTCCGCTTGTAATTCTGTGGGTTAAGCACTTGGTTAAGGATTCGAGCTGGGGTATCTCGTGAAGTCTCGAAGGGTGTAGTTATGGGTTTACAGTCTTGAGAGGTAAACATAACTCTACGGGTTGCACTTGGTCGAGGAGGTTGTAGCAAAATTCTTCAGTGCTGGTTGGTTGCCAAAGTAGAATCCTTGGTGTATCTTGTCTTGCTAGCCTTCAGTTGAGGAGAGAGATGAGAGGGAGAGGTAGCATAGAGGAGGGAATGCCTAAAGGGGGTTCTATAGTGCAAGTGCAAACAAACAGGTGCAAAAAGGGCCAAACAGAAGAAGCAAGGTAAGGAAGGTGATATAGTCGCATACTTGTCGCCTAGGGCAAAAGTGCGACCTATATCAAAACACAAACAAATAAAAACAAGCAACACACAATCATGGTTCTATTCGAACCATCATACGGACTCGAGTGCGCATAGGGGGTACACGACTCATCCTACCCTAGGGGTTCTCGGACTCAGTAGTCGTGCCTTGTGCCTCATGCAGTCTTCTGAGTTTTCCTCGGGTGTTGCTATGTCTCTTGTTTGATGAAACGGTCTGGGTTGAGCCTGAAGAATCTTCGACAACTTCTCGCCTGATGAGGTGATGGGGTGATGGTGGCTCCTCGTGGCTGTCTTTGACTTGGTCTTCTCTTGTCTTCTTAATCATGATGATCGCTTTTGATTTCTAAGGCGTCGATGGTACCAGGTTTGTAATCCTTTATGCAAGGACATTAACAAGCCATAGTAGATGCCCAACATGTCGGTTACGTTGATGACAACCTCGACACCAAGAGCGGGGGATGAAGAGAACCGTTTTCCTGCTCACTATAGTGAGGCGAACCAAATGGCGAGGTTCTCATCCACCAGTGGTTGCCGTTACAACAATGGTAAGGACATGGTTGCTCTATTAGAGATGTATATCATGATCTTGCATATCTTACACCCTGATCATCATAGGACAAGGTTGCATCATCCTGGGGAAATTCAAAGGTATCTCCATCCTCTGGGTCTTCATGTCCTCATTCCTTGAAGATGTATCTTCTGTTGGTATCGTCTTGTTGTGGTGTCACCAATCTTGTGTTCAGAAGATGTGGGTGGATGTCTGACAAGGCATCCTCCTTCTAGACTATCCACAAGGATTTCAAGGAATCCAGTGGTCAGGGGCATAAGGGTTCTAGCGACCAAAAGTTTTGAAGGGGAAGCGACCAATGAGGAAAGTATACCTTAGTTTTTGAAAACCTGAGACGGGAAGAGAAGTATAGATAGTTTTGAAAACTAGTAGTAGTTTTGGAAATAGTTTTACCGTAACTAACGACCATGCTAACTAAGGCTTCCTACAGTCAGGATGGCTCTGATACCAGCTCTGTGGGGACCCCGACTCATAAGTCGAGATCACCGAATGCACGTGTACAGTGATCCCAGAGATCAATGCTCACTGAACACACAGAAGCTGAATAACAAGAGTCTTACATCCATACATACCGTTTTACACAAGTAGGACCATTATCATCAAGTCTTGAGTTTATCATCGCAGCGGAAATCTTCAATAACAACTTGGACCCATGCCATCTGCCTTAACCCTACAGGCATTCTGACTGGGAAGCGTCCTAGCTCGCATGTCGTCACCAAGGTACTCTTCATTATATCCTGTTCTTTCATGCCTGGCCAATAAAATAACCAGTGGCAAGCCAATGAGTACTTTGAATGTACTCGCAAGCAACCCATGTTTTGGTTCAAGATACAACAATGCATGATATAGGTAAATTTTTGCAGAAAGCTAGTTTTGAGTGCAATGACATGTTCAACAACTTGTAAGACATGCATCAGGAGAATTCAAGTAACCATGAGGACAGGTTACAGATATCAACATAAATAGAGTGGGCATTAACCCAACTCAATCATGTCAAGTCCTTTGACTTGACCCAAGTAGATCTTCCCACTTATCCAAACACACACTGGTTTGTAAACATGTGGACGTAGCCCAAGAGCGGTTACCCAACTGTCCTTGACCGTGGACACAGCTATTCGAATAGTTTGACACTCTGCAGAGGTTGCACACTTTGCCCACAAGATCCGGGGAACTTCCGTGTCATTCACGACCCGCGATACCTCAAGTACCCGGGGTAAGCACCCGATCACTATCTTTCCCTAGACGACACTAACAAGGAGTCCACTCGTTGTTCCATATCCTCACGATGTATATCATACAAGACTCACTTGAGATCGTAACATCCGAGAGGGGACACAACGGTGTATCCGGTGCCCTGTGAAGACAGTCATGGCCGCCCTACCTGGCACGACCCCGTCCCGAGAGAGAGCACCAACTCTCCCCCGTCACTAGTAATGCGGGCTCCAAGCTAGTATCGGCCTAGGTAATCAATAATGCCCTTTCCCATAAAAGGGTAGAGTGGTTGCGCATGTAAGGTTGGAATAGCGGTCGCAACTTAAACCAATCCGTTTTGAAAACAACACACACTTGCCTCGGTACACCACTTCGTCATCAAGTGGCTACCCAACTCACCATCTCCCCCGGGCATAAGTGGCACCCGATGGGGTTTTCGAAAAGTCTTTTGAAAATACTTTGTCTCCATCACCATGCATATTCCCGTCCCTTTTTGCGTAGCACTACTTTAGCATCCTATCTACCCCCACCGGCATAACCCTCATAAGTGTTGGAAATATGCCCTAGAGGCAATAATAAAATTGTTATT
Source organism: Triticum aestivum (assembly GCF_018294505.1). Taxonomy (NCBI): domain Eukaryota; kingdom Viridiplantae; phylum Streptophyta; class Magnoliopsida; order Poales; family Poaceae; genus Triticum; species Triticum aestivum. The sequence goes on along the minus strand of NC_057801.1, from coordinate 446,864,654 downwards.
ATTATATTTCTTTGTTCATGATAATTGTCTGTTATTCATGCTATAACTGTGTTATCCGGAAATCGTAACACACGTGTGAATGCATAGACCACAACATGTCCCTAGTAAGCCTCTAGTTGACTAGCTCGTTGATCAACAAATAGTCATGGTTTCCTGACTATGGGCATTGGATGTCATTGACAACGGGATCACATCATTAGGAGAATGATGTGATGGACAAGACCCAATTCTAAGCATAGCTTAAAGATCATGTAGTTCGTTTAGCTAGAGCTTTTCCAAATGTCAAAGTATCATTTCCTTAGACCATGAGATTGTGCAACTCCCGGATACCGTAGGAGTGCTTTGGGTGTGCCAAACGTCACAACGTAACTGTGTGACTATAAAGGTGCACTACGGGTATCTCCGAAGGTGTCTGTTGGGTTGGCACGAATCGAGACTGGGATTTGTCACTCCGTATGACGGAGAGGTATCTCTGGGCCCACTCGGTAATGCATCATCATAATGAGCTCAATGTGACCAAGTGTCTGGTCACGGGATCATGCATTACGGTACGAGTAAAGTGACTTGCCGGTAACGAGATTGAATGAGGTATTGGGATACCGATGATCGAGTCTCGGGCAAGTAACATACCGATTGACAAAGGGAATTGTATACGGGGTTGTTTGAATCCTCGACATCGTGGTTCATCCGATGAGATCATCGAGGAGCATGTGGGAGCCAACATGGGTATCCAGATCCCACTGTTGGTTATTGACCGGAGAGGCGTCTCGATCATGTCTGCATGTCTCTCGAACCCGTAGGGTCTACACACTTAAGGTTCGGTGACGCTAGGGTTGTAGAGATATGAATATGCAGTAACCCGAAAGTTGTTCGGAGTCCTGGATGAGATCCCGGACGTCACGAGGAGTTCTGGAATGGTCCGGAGGTGAAGAATTATATATATGAAGTGCAGTTTCGGCCATCGGGAGAGTTTTGGGGGTCACCGGTATTGTACCGGGACCACCGGAAGGGTCCCGGGGGTCCACCGGGTGGGGCCACCTATCCCGGAGGGCCCCGTGGGCTTAAGTGGGGAGGGGGCCAGCCCCTGGTGGGCTGGTGCGCCCCCCCTTCGGCCTCCCCCTGCGCCTAGGGTTGGGAACCCTAGGGGAGGGGGCGCCTCCACTTGCCTTGGGGGCAAGGCACCCCCCTTGGCCGCCGCCCCCCTAGGAGATCCCATCTCCTAGGGCCGGCGCCCCCCCGGGGACCCTATATATAGAGGGGGGGAGGGAGGGCAGCCACACCCCAAGTCTTGGCGCCTCCCTCTCCCCTGCTACACCTCTCCCTCTCGCAGAAGCTCGGCGAAGCCTTGCCGGGATCCCTGCTGCATCCACCACCACGCTGTCGTGCTGCTGGATCTTCATCAACCTCTCCTTCCCCCTTGCTGGATCAAGAAGGAGGAGACGTCACACTGACCGTACGTGTGTTGAACGTGGAGGTGCCGTCCGTTCGGCGCTAGGATCTCCGGTGATTTGGATCACGACGTGTACGACTCCCTCAACACCGTTCTCTTGAACGCTTCCGCTCGCGATCTACAAGGGTATGTAGATGCACTCCTCTCTCTCGTTGCTGGATGAACTTGGTGAACGTAGGAAATTTTTTATTTTATGCAACGTTCCCAAACAGTGGTATCAGAGCTTGGTCTATGCGTAGTTCTCTTTGCACGAGTAGAACACAATTTGTTGTGGGCGTAGATGTTGTTAACTTTCTTGCCACTACTAGTCTTATTTTGCTTCAGCGGTATTGTGCGATGAAGCGGCTCGGACCGACCTTACACGTACGCTTACGTGAGACAGGTTCCACCGACTGACATGCACTAGTTGCATAAGGTGGCTAGCGGGTGTCTGTCTCTCCCACTTTAGTTGGAGCGGATTCGATGAAAAGGGTCCCTATGAAGGGTAAATAGAAGTTGGCAAATCACGTTGTGGCTTTAACGTAGGTAAGAAAATGTTCTTGCTAGATCACCTATAGAAGCCACGTAAAAAACTTGCAACAACAATTAGAGGACGTCTAACTTGTTTTTGCAGCAAGTGTTTTGTGATGTGATATGGCCAAAGGATGTGGTGAATGATATATGTGATGTATGAGATGATCATGTTCTTGTAATAGGAATCACGACTTGCATGTCGATGAGTATGACAACCGGTAGGAGCCATAGGAGTTATCTTTATTTTTTGTATGACCTGCGTGTCATTGAAGAATGCCATGTAAATTACTTTACTTTATTGCTAAACGCGTTAGCCATAGAAGTAGAAGTAATCGTTGGCGTGGCAACTTCATGAAGACACGATGATGGAGATCATGGTGTCATGCCGATGACGACGATGATCATGGAGCCCCGAAGATGGAGATCAAAGGAGCTATATGATATTGGCCATATCATGTCACTATTTGATTACATGTGATGTTTATCATGTTTTACATCTTATTTGCTTAGAACGACGGTAGCTTAAATAAGATGATCCCTCATAATAATTTCAAGAAAAGTGTTCCCCCTAACTGTGCACCGTTGCGAAGGTTCGTTGTTTTGAAGCACCACGTGATGATCGGGTGTGATAGATCCTAACGTTCGAATACAACGGGTGTAAGCCAGATTTACACATGCAATACACTTAGGTTGACTTGATGAGCCTTGCATGTACAGACATGGCCTCGGAACACAGAAGACCGAAAGGTCGAACATGAGTCGTATAGAAGATACGATCAACATGAAGTTGCTCACCGATGATGACTAGTCTGTCTCACGTGATGATCAGACACTGGCTAGTTGACTCGGATCATGGATCACTTAGATGACTAGAGGGATGTCTATCCGAGTGGGAGTTCATTAAATAATTTGATTAGATGAACTTAATTATCATGAACTTAGTCTAAAAACCTTTGCAAACTGTCTTGTAGATCAAATGGCCAACGCTCATGTCAACCTCAACCTCAACGCGTTCCTAGAGAAAACCAAGCTGAAAGATGATGACAGCAACTATACGGACTGGGTCCGGAACTTGAGGATCATCCTCATAGCTGTCAAGAAAGCATATGTCCTAGATGCACCGCTAGGTGAAGCACCCGTTTTCCCAGCAACTCAAGACATTATGAACGCCTGGCAGTCGCGTAGTGATGATTACTCCCTGGTTCAGTGCGGCATGCTTTACAGCTTAGAACCGGGGCTCCAAAAGCATTTTGAGCAGCACGGAGCATATGAGATGTTACAAGAGCTGAGAATGGTTTTCCAAGCTCACGCCCGGGTCGAGATATATGAAGTATCCGACAAGTTCTACAGTTGTAAGATGGAGGAGAATGGTTCTGTCAGCGAGCACATACTCAAAATGTCTGGGTTGCACAACCGCTTATCTCAACTGGGAGTTAATCTCCCAGATGACGCGGTGGTCGACAGAATCCTCCAGTCGCTCCCACCTAGCTACAAGAGCTTTGTGATGAATTTCAATATGCAGGGGATGGTAAAGACCATTCCTGAGGTATATTCAATGCTGAAATCAGCGGAGGTAGAGATTAAAAAGGAACATCAAGTGCTGATGGTGAATAAAACCACTAAGTTCAGGAAAGGCAAGGGTAAGAAGAACTTCAAGAAGAACGGCAAGGGAGTTGCCGCGCCCGGCAAGCCAGTTGCCGGGAAGAAGTCAAGCAATGGACCCAAGCCTGAAACTGAGTGCTTTTATTGCAAGGGAAGCGGACACTGGAAGCGGAACTGCCCGAAGTACTTAGCGGACAAGAAGGCCGGCAAAACCAAAGGTATATGTGATATACATGTAATTGATGTGTAGCTTACCAGTGCTCGTAGTAGCTCCTGGGTATTTGATACCGGTGCGGTTGCTCACATTTGTAACTCAAAGCAGGAGCTGCGGAATAACCGGAGACTGGCGAAGGACGAGGTGACGATGCGCGTCGGGAATGGTTCATAGGTCGATGTGATCGCCGTCGGCACGCTACCTCTACATTTACCTACGGGATTAGTTTTAAACCTCAATAATTGTTATTTAGTACCAGCTTTGAGCATGAACATTGTATCAGGGTCTCGTTTAATTTGAGATGGCTACTCATTTAAATCCGAGAATAATGGTTGTTCTATTTATATGAGTGATATGTTTTATGGTCATGCCCCGCTGGTGAATGGTTTATTCTTAATGAATCTCGAGCATAATGTTACACATATTCATAGTGTGAATACCAAAAGATGTAAAGTTGATAACGATAGTCCCACATACTTGTGGCACTGCCGCCTTGGTCACATTGGTGTCAAGCGCATGAAGAAGCTCCATGCTGATGGACTTTTGGAGTCTCTAGATTATGAATCGTTTGACACATGCGAACCATGCCTCATGGGCAAGATGACCAAGACTCTATTCTCCGGAACAATGGAGTGAGCAACCAACTTATTGGAAATCAAACATACTGATGTGTGCGGTCCAATGAGCATTGAGGCTCGCGGAGGATATCGTTATGTTCTCACTCTCACTGATGACTTGAGTAGATATGTGTATGTCTACTTGATGAAACACAAGTCTGAGACCTTTGAAAAGTTCAAGGAATTTCAGAATGAGGTAGAGAATCAACGTGACCGAAAGATAAAGTTCTTACGATCAGATCGTGGAGGAGAATATTTAAGTCACGAATTTGGTACACACTTAAGGAAATGTGGAATCGTTTCACAACTCATGCCGCCTGGAACACCTCAACGAAATGGTGTGTCTGGACGTTGTAATCACACTCTATTAGATATGATGCGATCTATGATGTCACTTACCAATTTACCGCTATCATTTTGGGGATACGCTCTAGAGACAGCTACATTCACTTTAAATAGGGCACCGGCTAAATCCGTTGAGACGACACCGTATGAATTATGGTTTGGGAAGAAACCTAAGCTGTCGTTTCTAAAAGTTTGGGGATGCGATGCTTATGTCAAGAAACTTCAACCTAAGAAGCTCGAACCCAAGTCGGAAAAATGCGTCTTCATAAGATACCCTAAGGAAACCATTGGGTATACCTTCTACTTAAGATCCGAGGGCAAGATCTTTGTTGCCAAGAACGGTTCCTTTCTGGAGAAAGAGTTTCTCTCGAAAGAATTAAGTGGGAGGAAAGTGGAACTTGATGAAGTACTACCTCTTGAACCGGTAAGTAGCGCAGCTCAGGAAGATGTTCCTGTGGTGCCTGCACCGACAAGAGAGGAGGTTAATGATGATGATCAAGATACTTCGGATCAAGCTTCTACTGAACTTCGAAGGTCCACAAGGACACGTTCCGCACCACAGTGGTACGACAACCCTGTCTTGGAAATCATGTTGTTAGACAACGGTGAACCTTCGAACTATGAAGAAGCGATGGCGGGCCCAGATTCCAACAGATGGCTTGAAGCCATGCAATCCGAGATAGGATCCATGTATGAAAACAAAGTATGGACTTTGACAGACTTGCCCGATGATCGGCGAGCAATAGAAAACAAATGGATCTTTAAGATGAAGACGGACGCGGATGGTAATGTTACCATCTATAAAGCTCGACTTGTCGCTAAGGGTTATCGACAAGTTCAAGGGGTTGACTACGATGAGACATTCTCTCCCGTAGCAAAGCTGAAGTCCGTCTGAATCATGGTAGCAATTGCCGCATACTATGATTATGAGATATGGCAGATGGACATCAAAATGGCATTCCTTAACGGTCACCTTAAGGAAGAACTATATATGATGCAGCCGGAAGGTTTTGTCGAACTTGAGAATGCTAACAAGGTATGCAAGCTCTAGCGATCCATTTATGGGCTGGTGCAAGCATCTCGGAGTTGGAACATTCGCTTTGATGAGATGATCAAAGCGTTTGGGTTTATGCAGACTTATGGAGAAGCTTGCGTTTACAAGAAAGTGAGTGGGAGCTCTGTAGCATTTCTCATATTATATGTAGATGACATACTCTTGATGGGAAATGATATAGAACTTTTGGACAGCATTAAGGCCTACTTGAATAAGTGTTTTTCAATGAAGGACCTTGGAGAAGCTGCTTACATATTAGGCATCAAAATCTATAGAGATAGATCAAGACGCCTCATAGGTCTTTCACAAAGCACATACCTTGATAAGATATTGAAGAAGTTCAATATGGATCAGTCCAAGAAGGGGTTCTTGCCTGTGTTGCAAGGTGTGAAATTGAGCTCGGCTCAATGCCCGACCACGACAGAAGATAAAGAAGAGATGAGTGTCATCCCCTATGCCTCAGCCATAGGGTCTATTATGTATGCCATGCTGTGTATCAGACCTGATTTAAACCTTGCCGTAAGTTTGGTAGGAAGGTACCAAAGTAATCCCGACAAGGAACACTGGACAGCGGTCAAGAACATCCTAAAGTACCTGAAAAGGACTAAGGATATGTTTCTCGTTTATGGAGGTGACGAAGAGCTTGTCGTAAAGGGTTACGTCGACGCTAGCTTCGACACAGATCTGGATGACTCTAAGTCACAGACCGGATACGTGTATATTTTGAATGGTGGGGCAGTAAGCTGGTGCAGTTGCAAGCAAAGCGTCGTGGCGGGATCTACATGTGAAGCGGAGTACATGGCAGCCTCGGAGGCAGCGCATGAAGCAATCTGGGTGAAGGAGTTCATCACCGACCTAGGAGTCATACCCAATGCGTCGGGGCCGATCGCACTCTTCTGTGACAACACTGGAGCTATTGCACTTGCTAAAGAGCCCAGGTTTCAGAAGAAGACCAGGCACATCAAGCGTCGCTTCAACTCCATACATGAAAATGTTCAAGATGGAGACATAGGTATTTGTAAAGTACATACGGATCTAAATGTAGCAGATCCGTTGACTAAACCTCTCCCTAGAGCAAAACATGATCAACACCAGAACGCTATGGGTGTTCGATTCATCACAATGTAACTAGAATATTGACTCTAGTGCAAGTGGGAGACTGTTAGAAATATGCCCTAGAGGCAATAATAAAATGGTTATTATTATATTTCTTTGTTCATGATAATTGTCTATTATTCATGCTATAACTGTGTTATCCGGAAATTGTAACACACGTGTGAATACATAGACCACAACATGTCCCTAGTAAGCCTCTAGTTGACTAGCTCGTTGATCAATAGATAGTCATGGTTTCCTGACTATGGGCATTGGATGTCATTGACAACGGGATCACATCATTAGGAGAATGATGTGATGGACAAGACCCAATCCTAAGCATAGCTTAAAGATCGTGTAGTTCGTTTAGCTAGAGCTTTTCCAAATGTCAAAGTATCATTTCCTTAGACCATGAGATTGTGCAACTCCCGGATACCGTAGGAGTGCTTTGGGTGTGCCAAACGTCACAACGTAACTGGGTGACTATAAAGGTGCACTACGGGTATCTCCGAAGGTGTCCGTTGGGTTGGCATGAATCGAGACTGGGATTTGTCACTCGGTATGACGGAGAGGTATCTCTGGGCCCACTCGGTAATGCATCATCATAATGAGCTCAATGTGACCAAGTGTCTGGTCACGGGATCATGCATTACGGTACGAGTAAAGTGACTTGCCCGTAACGAGACTGAACGAGGTATTGGGATACCGACGATCGAGTCTCGGGCAAGTAACATACCGATTAACAAAGGGAATTGTATACGAGGTTGTTTGAATCCTCGACATCGTGGTTCATATGATGAGATCATCGAGGATCATGTGGGAGCCAACATGGGTATCCAGATCCCGCTGTTGGTTATTGACCGGAGAGGCGTCTCGGTCATGTTTGCATGTCTCCTGAACCCGTAGGGTCTACACACTTAAGGTTCGGTGACGCTAGGGTTATAGAGATATGAATATGCAGTAACCCGAAAGTTGTTCGGAGTCCCGGATGAGATCCCGGACGTCGCGAGGAGTTCCGGAATGGTCCGGAGGTGAAGAATTATATATAGGAAGTGCAGTTTCGGCCATCGGGAGAGTTTCGGGGGTCACCGGTATCGGGACCACCGGAAGGGTCCCGGGGGTCCACCTATCCCGGAGGGCCCCGTGGGCTGAAGTGGGGAGGGGGCCAGCCCCTGGTGGGCTGGTACGCCCCCCTTGCCCCCCCTGCGCCTAGGGTTGGGAACCCTAGGGGAGGGGGCGCCTCCACTTGCCTTGGGGGGCAAGGCACCCCCCTTGGCCGCCGCCCCCCTAGGAGATCCCATCTCCTAGGGCCGGCGCCCCCCCTGGGGACCCTATATATAGAGGGGGAGGGAGAGCAGCCTCACCCCAAGTCTTGGCGCCTCCATCTCCCCTGCTACACCTCTCCCTCTCGCAGAAGCTCGGCGAAGCCCTGCCGGGATCCCTGCTGCATCCACCACCACACCGTCGTGCTGCTGGATCTTCATCAACCTCTCCTTCCCCCTTGCTAGATCAAGAAGGAGGAGACATCACGCTGACTGTACGTGTGTTGAACGCGGAGGTGCCGTCCGTTCGGCGCTAGGATCTCCGGTGATTTGGATCACGACGTGTACGACTCCCTCAACACCGTTCTCTTGAACGCTTCCGCTCGCGATCTACAAGGGTATGTAGATGCACTCCTCTCTCTCGTTGCTGGATGAACTCGTAGATTGATCTTGTTGAACGTAGGAAATTTTTTATTTTATGCAACGTTCCCCAACAATAAGAAGGTAGGGTCATGCACAATGCAAGTATCAACGAGGAAGTACGGTTGCAAACCATCAAAGTGGTTACCACCTCATCATGATTTCGTTGCAACAACAATATGGTGCTATATGACATGCATAAAAGGGTTTCATAGACATGGTCAAAGGGTTGCTTGCCTGTTTTAACAAAGTCTTCGAGGTCTTCAAATATCTCTGGTCCAACTCCGACCATTTCATCTACTTCGTCAACTATCGTCGAAAACAACCATAATAAGCAACACGACAAGGAAAAAATGAAAGTGCTCTGAAAAATGTGAGTTGGACTTTTCTAGGATACCTCTGGTCATATGAGGAATGACCAAGGTGATTTCATTGGAAGTGGATCAATGGATATTTCTAAACATTTCGATATGATGGAATCAAGGGGTTTATGGATTTGCAAGAAGTGTATAGAAGAACTATTTGAAAAATGATCAAAGGCATCCATTTAACAAGGAATAATTTTAGAAGCATTTAGGAGTTGGTTTCACTGGATTTGGAGTTCAAATGAATTTCCTATGAATTTGCAAAGTTGGCTAATATGAAGAAATTGCTCATTATTTTGTGTGGCACATAAATTATTATAAAAAATGTTGAAAACTAAGTTATGAACTTAGAAGTATCAAGGATTTTGAATCATGGCATTTGGATCAATTTTGAGCTCTCTGTGATTTTCTAAAGTTCATCACAAAATTGGAAAATGGGGGTTTTATTGGATTTTTGTGAAGAGAGGTGTTCTGGAAAAATGTTCATGCTACACCAACAGGTAGAGCATGATTTATGGAGTTACCAGAAATTTGAATCATTCAATTTGGAGTTAATATGAATATTTGAGAGATTTTACAAATTTCTGGAAAAAGAAAAAGACAAAGGAAGTGGGGGTTATACCTATACCACGCACCGGGCGCGGTATAGCGCCACACCGCAGTGGGCCGACCCAGCGGCTGGGCCGCGCGGACGACAGGGCAACGTCGAAGGCGCCCAGGTGGAGTGCGCCTTCGCTGCGGGGACGTGGGAGACGGCGAACCCGCCTCCACTTGCCAGCATGGCTCGATGGCTGGGCCACTGACGAGCGGGCCCCGCCTGCAGGTTCGTCCTCAACCTCCCGTGTGGGCGCGAAGGGAGATAGAGGAGGCGTTCGACGCCGGCCGCCGGTGCTACAAGGCGTCTCCGGCGATGATCCGCCCTGCTCAGCGGAGAGAGACGAACCAGGGAGACCCCACCATGGGTGCCTGCGTCACCGGATGGGAGCAGGGCTTCGCCCGCGGTGGACGGTGGCGTCGGGCGAGAGTGGCCATGTCCTAGCGGCTCACCGGAGGAGAAAGAAGGGTGCAGTCGAGCTCCTCTGGTTCTGGGGGGGGGTCCTGTGATGCGGTTATAAGGAGAGGACAGAGTCGGGACAGCGCGAATTTTGGCGATGGACGGCGGCTCGGCTTCGGCCTTGGAGGTGGATGGGAGGCACAGGAGGAAGAATGGCACGGTCCGGGGGGTCTAGGGGAGGGAGATAGGGCAGTTGGAGACGAGATAGGGCTCGGGGTGGCCTTCAAATAGGCGGGCGACGGTCCACCGAGGACTCGTGCGCCGGCGAGCTCGTTGCCATCGCCACGGGTCACGGGAGCTCATCGTGGTGTGTCTGGGGCGTTCCTGGATTCGGTCTAGAGCTAGGGGAGAGAAGAGAGAGAGCAGGGGGGCCAGGGGCAACGCGCGTGTGAGTTTGCTCATTGGATCTCTCGGGCGGCCGGCGCGCGTGCGAGCTGGGGCGAGAGGAGGGAGAAGCAGAAGGGGGACAGAGGTGTGGCGTGTCGCAGACATCGAGGCGTATCCTTGGGCACGCTGGGGAGGCCCGAGGTGGCCGGAGGCGGTTGGAAGGGGGCGGCTACAGTGCGGGAGCGCACTGTAGTGCGCTCTAGAGCGCCCGAATGGCCGGCATGGCCATTTTCTATGCAATGTGGTCACGGCCAAAGGTGTGTGGTAGCTCTAGGGGGAAGTAAAGAAGTGGGATATGGACTTGGATGCCCTGGGGAGCCACTGGAGTGAGGAGGGAAGTTGAGGGAGAGAGAGAAGTTGTTGTCCAGGGAGGTAAATGGGGGTGTTTCACCCCTTAATCATTGAGAAATGGCCAGGGGAGAGTTACTGGAGGTAGGAGAGGGTCAGGAGCATCTGTGGTACAAAGTTGAGCCCATGGAGATTAGTGGAAGAGGTCAAAAATGGCATTTTGGTACTTGCAGTGCAAACCTCAATTCAGGGGTTTTTGAAAAACTAATTTTTGAAAATACTATTTGGCCAAATTATTTTCGCAAGAAATTATTTTTATGTCCTATACACATGGCATGATCATTGGGAAAGGTTTTTGGATCAAGGAAAAGGAGTATAAGAGTTGGAGGATTTATTTTATTTTTAGAGCACTTGCAAACAACAGACAAAAACCAATCAAGGCAAGGTGCAAAATACTCAAAAGTTTTTGTCAAACCACATTTTATTATGATTGTTAGCTTAAGTGTAGTGGCATGAAAATCAGGGTGTGACAGTTACACACAACTTACCAATCTTGGTGGGACCGAATCCTGAAACTTGGTCAGATCGATTTAGCAAATCTTGTGACCGTTAGGATTTTCGGTGGGACCGACATGCAACTCGGTAGGACCGATATGGTTAGGGTTAGGGCTTAACGTAATCTCGGTAAGACCGATTACACAAACTCGGTGGGACCGGTTTTGGTGATCAGCTAACCAGACAGTTGGTCAGGCAAACTCGGTGGGACTGATTCGCTCGTCTCGTTTGGACCAAAATGTTACGAAGAGGAATAGAGAGTTTGCATTGTAATCTCGGTAGGACCGATTACGCAAACTCGGTGAGACCGATTTTGGTAATGGATACATATAGAGAGATTACAATCCCATCTCGGTGAGACCGAGATCCCTATCTGTGAGACAAATTTGCCTAGGGCTTGTGGCAGTGGCTATGACATCTGAACTCGGTGGCGCCGGATAGAAAGAATCGGTAGGGCCGAGTTGGACTTTTGGTTTGGGTCATATGCGGATGTGAGAAGATAGTTGAGGGCTTTGGAGCATATCACTAAGCACTTTGAGCAAGCAAGCCATTAAACAACACCTCATCCCTTCTTGATAGTATTGGCTTTTCCTATAGACTCAATGTGATCTTGGATCACTAAAATAGAAAATGTAGAGTCTTGGTCTTGGAGCTTGAGCCAATCCTTTGTCCTTAGCATCTTGAAGGGGTTCCACATCCTCTAGTCCATGCCACTTCATTGTTGAACTTATCTGGAACATACTAGGTAAAAGTGTTAGTCCAACAAGAGATATGTTGACATTAATTACCAAAATCACCCAGGGAGCACTTCTGCTTTCAATCTCCCCCTTTTTGGTAATGATGGCAACATACATCAAAGCTTTAGATAAAGATATAGAGAATTACCAGTAAAGCTTTGGAAAGACATGTAACAAGCATAGGCTCCCCCTACATGTATGCAATCATGTAAATATGGAATATAGAAGCATGTGAATGCATAAGCATGATAGAGTAAGCAATGTGTTACATGTATCTTGGCTATATGCATCAGAGCAAATGATGTAAATATGGGAAATGTACCTTCATGCTCATGAGTCCTTCTTGCAAACAGTATGTACATCAGCAAGAATTCCTCATACACATGACTGTGATGCATATACTTACCTTGTGGTCTTGAGTTGGCTTAGGAAGAAATGAACCTGTGTAAACAAGGTTAGATAACACAGATACACCTACTGGCCAGAGCAAACAAACTAAACTACAAGAGAACCAAGACTGGGATGACATGTAGAGTGAGTACTAAGTACCACAGTGAATGTAGACATGTCCCCAAAGGTAAAGATGTTCAATGAATTCAAGGATTTCCTTCCCTTAGATGTCTTGCTCCCCCTGAATCTAGCATGGGATACTGGGAGAAGATAGGGAACAGAAAATCAGAGCTCAAAGAAAAGAAACAGAGCTAATGCAAGCAAACAAATAAATATGAACATGTCTTTCCCCTCTTAAAGACATGTGACTTCTCTCCTCTTGAACACCCAGCATCTGGGGTCCTTGATGATTAATCTTTCTCCCCTTGAGTATTCTCTCACCCTATAGATATGATTAAGCTTTGATGTGATCTCTCTCTCCCCCTTTGACATCAATTTCCAAGAAGGGTCCTTCTGGATTTTGTCACGATGGGTTTGGTCCTTGAGTCATAGAACAAAGCAGCAAGTTGAATATGATGCTGGTAGAGGACAAGATTCATTGAGTGGAGCTGGATCAAAAAGAATGCAGAAACAAGTGGCAAGCTGTCTTTCCTGTTGTGAAATTGGTGGCACCGAGTTTTATGCTTCGGTTGCACCGAGAGGTTTCAGTTGGACCAAAGGCAATGGACCGGTGTGATCGAATTCATTACAGAGAAAACACTTGTCACCTCAGCTCACTAGACAAGTAAGATCTCACAAGGATTTGCAAGGAATTAACTGAAAGATTTGCAATGAATTGGATGCAGGGAATGCAAAACAGAAAATAAAAGAGAAGAAACATAAAAGAAATCTAGATGAAGTTTTTTTTGAAAGGGGTAACAAATATGCATGAGACAAATGCAAGAGCACAGAAAAGAACTCAAAAGAACTTCATCTAGAATTGGTCGGCGACAAAGTCACCTATGTTAGAGTATATTGAATTAGGAGTCAAGTGAGATCACTTGATCATAGGTCATACTCATCGTTTAAGCTCAAAATGGGGTTACCATTTTTCGTTTAAGCATCTTGATGTATTCACATCTTGTCGAGTTGCTTTGACTCATGACTCGGAGTAAAGCTTCTCTAAGATGGAATAACATACTTTGGGTGGTGGTGATGATCGTGATCATGTAGTTGAACTTATGTGGGTTGCTCAAGGTTGATGTAGCTCATCAAGAGTTGGGAGCACCACTTTGGAATTTGAGTTCATCTTCCTACATGGGTTAGTTTTTTCAAGGAAGAGCACTTGTGTATCCAAAATGACAATCATGAATCTCAATAACAAATTCGTCAAAGGATATGTTTGAATGGTTTCGTGCTTCCTTGTCTTCAACCACCATTGTGTAGAGACTTGGTGATGTAGAGATTGCTCAAGATGTGAGTGAGTTGCAATCTCATAGATTTAGATTCATCCAAGTACCTACATGGGTTAGATAACATGCAAGGTACAAATATATCCAAGACATAAGATTATCATCATAAGAGAAATATCAAGGATTGGTCATAGGCTCATGTCTTGCATGTATCAGATGGAGTTCCTACTCCAAGTTTGAAGCATCAATGATGTTCAATTCACCTCTCAACCTGCAAAACACTTTCTCATCAAGTGGTTTAGTGAAAATATCCGCTAATTGCTTATCAGTGCAAACATGTTTAAGATTAATGTCCCCTTTGGCAACATGATCTCGAATGAAATGATGACGAACTTCAATATGCTTAGTTCGAGAGTGTTGCACGGGATTGTGAGCAATCTTGATAGCACTTTCATTATCAGAAAGCAATGGAACATGTTTCACATAAATCCCATAATCTTTAAGAGTTTGGGTCATCCAAAGTAAATTGAGCACAACATGAACCAGCGGCAATGTATTCCGCTTCGGCGATGGATAAGGATACCGAGTTTTGTTTCTTGGAAGATTAAGACACAAGAGATCTACCAAGAAATTGACAAGTACCCGAAGTGGACTTCCTATCAACCTTGTCACCGGCATAGTCCGAGTCGGAGTAGCCAACAAGATTAAAAGAGGCCCTCTTTGGATACCAAATTCCAAAATTTGGTGTATGGATTAAGTATCTCCCTATCCTTTTCACGGCCTTAAGATGACATTCTTTAGGAGCAGCTTGATATCGTGCACACATGCACACACTTAGCATAATATCGGGACGTGAGGCACATAGATATAACAATGAACCAATCATAGAGCGATAAACTTTTTGATCAACCAGTTCACCATCTTTGGTCAAATCAAGATGTCCACTAGTAGGCATGGGTGTAGTCATACCTTTACATTCTTGCATACTGAACTTCTTGAATAAGTCCTTGGTGTACTTCGTTTGAGAGACAAAGGTATCTCCTTAGTTTGCTTGATTTGCAAACCAAGAAAGAATTTGAGTTCACTCATCATTGACATCTCAAACTTCTCTGACATTAGCTTTCCAAACTTTTCACTAAAGTGAGGGTTAGTTGAACCAAATATAATATCATTAACATAGATTTGGCACACAAATAGTTCTCCATTAACCCTTTTAGTAAAAAGAGTAGAATCAATTTTTCCAATTTCAAAGCCTTTTTCAATAAGGAACTTGGTCAAGCATTTATACCATGCTCTAGGAGCTTGTTTAAGACCATAAAGAGCTTTGTGAAGTTTGTAAACATGATTAGGTTTCTTAGGATTAACAAAACCGGGAGGTTGCTTAACATAAACTTCCCCCTCTATTTCACCATTTAGAAAATCACTTTTAATGTCCATTTGGTACAAGGTGATATCATGGTGATTAGCATAGGCAAGTAATATGCGAATGGACTCAAGTCTAGCAACGGGGGCATATGTCTCACCATAGTCCATACCTTTTACTTGAGTGTAGCCTTGGGCGACAAGACGTGCTTTGTTGCGAACCACTTGTCCATCTCCATCTTGCTTGTTGCGAAACACCCATTTGGTACCGATGATGTTGTGGTTGTTGTCGGGCTTCTCAACCAATGTCCAAACTTGATTTCTATCAAAGTTGTGTAGCTCTTCATGCATAGCGTTTATCCAATCCGGATATTCCAATGCTTCTTCAACCTTCATAGGTTCAATGCTAGAGATGAATGAATAGTGTTCACAAAAGTTAGCTAAACGAGTTTTAGAGCGAGTGATTCTCCCGGTTTGGATATCATTGTAGATTTGCTCGACGGGATGGTCTTTATCAATTCTTGCTCGAACTCGTGAAAGCTTTTGCTTGGATCTTGGTTGAACATCTTCTTCATCGTGTTCTTCTTATTGGCCTTCTTCATTGTTGACGTTGTCGTTCTCTTATCGTGGTGGAGAAGGAGGTTGTTGACGTTCATCTTGGTGTACTTCCTCGTTTTCTTCATCTTGGTGTGTCCCACTTGTGGATGCTTCCGTATCAACTCTTGCTTCACCTTGTCGTGAGGTAGAAGCTTCCACTTGGACGGACGAGGTACTCTCCTTCACCTCTGTTGGACGAATCTTGCCAATAGACAAGTCTTGGATTGCTTCCGAGGGGTCTTTGTCTCCTACATCAATTGGCAGTTGCTCTACTTGCAAGCCATTAGATTCATCAAACTTCACATCTACCGTATCTTCAACCTTTCGAGTGAAATTGTTGTAGACACGGTAAGTGTGAGAGTTTGAGCCATAACCAAGTAGGAAACCTTCATGAGACTTAGGAGCAAATTTAGAACGACGATGCTTATCAAAAATGTAGCACTTTGAGCCGAATACTCGAAAGTATCCAACTTGGGGTTTGTTACCAGTGAGGAGCTTGTATGCCGTCTTGCCGAGTAGCTTGTGAATATACAAGCGTTTTGTTGCATGACAAGCTGTCTCAACCGCTTCCGCCCAAAAGTGCTTTGGCGTCTTGTACTCATCAAACATCGTTCTCGCCATTTTGATGAGTGTCCGATTCTTCCTCTCAACAACTCCATTTTGTTGAGGTGTGTACGTAGCCGAGAACTCATGCGAAATCCCTTCTTCGTCAAGAAAGGTGTCCACATTTGCGTTCTTGAACTCTGTTCCGTTGTTGCCGCGAACCTTCTTGATCTTCACTTCAAATTGATTTTGGGCCTTCCTAGCGAAGTTTTTGAAGATCTTTTGGACCTGCGATTTATCATCGAGAAAGAACATCCATGTAAATCTTGAAAAATCATCAACTATAACTAGACCAAAGGGATTTTCACCGAGACTTTTGTAAGCATTGGGACCAAAAGGATCCATGTGAAGTAGCTCGAGTGGCCTCCTTGTGGTCATGATGTTCTTCACGGGATGCCTTCCTCCAACCTGTTTACCTACTTGACAAGCACTGCAAAGTCTGTCCTTATCAAATATGACATTGTTAACGCCAAGGATATGATTTCCTTTAATAAGCTTGTCAAGGTTTCGCATGCCAACATGACCTAATCGTCTATGCCATAACCAACCTTTAGAGGATTTATCGATGAAGCAAGTTCTAGGTTGAGCCTTTTTAGTGAAATCAACAATGTATAGATCACCTCTACGCATACCGGTAAAGACCATTTTATGATTATCTCTACAAAACACTTGGCAATCTACTTTAGTAAACATGACATTGAAACCGAAGTTAGCAAGTCTAGATACTGAAAGTAAATTATAGCCAAGAGATTCAACGAGCATGACATTTTGTATGGAACTATCATGTGATATGGCCACCTTACCGAGGCTAACCACCTTACCCTTTGAGTTGTCACCAAAAGTGACATACTTTCGAGGACCATCGTTTTCAGCAAGATCGCGAAACATATCTTTATCTCCGGTCATGTGATCGGTACATCCACTGTCAAGAACCCATTCCTTTCCTCCTGCCATATATCCCCGAAGATTTGCCATAAGACCAAAGTGTCTCATTGCATCATCAAGATCAAAGTCACTATCATCATCCTCATCATAGTATCCATGTTCAACATCGTCATGTGGTGGATCAAATCCTAGAGAGGGTGATTCGTTAGAGTGAGTTTGACAATTATCTTCTTTATGGATTTTAATAGCTTTGGAAATAATATCACTAATAATTCCAACATCTCCTTTGGCACGCATAAGGTTGTAAGCTCAAATAGACAATCACCAAACATAGGATCATTGGAGTTCATCTTACTCAAGGCAATAGACTTATGGAGAATTTCATCTACATTTTTCAGGGAATAGTTTGGAAAACGTTCCTCAAGAAATTTCCATATGGTGTAGGCACACTCAAGAGTAGGCAAACAGCCAATCAAGTTTTTAGGCAAGCCTCTAGTGATAAGATTAATAGTTCTAAGATTGCGAATCATGTCAATTGACTCATCAAGGGTAGGATGCATAGGATCAACATGAGGTGCATAAGGGCTAGCAATGTACTTGTTCAAATGATATTCATTGAAAATCACAAGCATCTCATTTTTCCACTCATGAGAATACTCTCCATCAAGTATAGGCACTTTATGTCTAAGACTCCCCAAAGTAGACTCATCCGTCTTCCTCCAATGGTGTTTAAACCAAAACAATGGAGACCAAAGCTCTAATACCAATTGAAAGGATTGAGAAGAGGTGTCTAGAGGGGGGGGGGTGATTAGACACTAGGTGAGAAAAGGTGCAGTTTTTAATTTCTTTAAGTTGAAGTGGAGTTTTGGCACAAGTTTAACAATCACAATACATATCAAGCAAGCATGCAAAGAGTATATGAGCAGTGGAAAGTAAAGCATGCAACTTGCAAGAATGTAAAAGGATGGGATTGGAGTGTGCAAACGCAATTTGGAGACACGGAGATTTTTGAGACGTGGTTCTGATAGGTGGTGCTATCGTACCTCCATGTTGATGGAGACTTCAACCCACGAAGGGTAACGGCTGCGCGAGTCCACGGAGGGCTCCACCCATGAAGGGTCCATGAAGAAGCAACCTTGTCTATCCCACCATGGCCGTCGCCCACGAAGGACTTGCCTCACTAGGGTAGATCTTCACGAAGTAGGCGATCTCCTTGCCCTTACAAACTCCTTGGTTCAACTCCACAATCTTGTCGGAGGCTCCCAAGTAACACCTAGCCAATCAAGGAGACACCACTCTCCAAGAAGTAACAAATGGTGTGTTGATGATGAACTCCTTGCTCTTGTGATTCAAATGATAGTCTCCCCAACACTCAACTCTCTCTCACAGGATTTGGATCTGGTGGCAAGAAGATTTGAGTGGAAAGCAACTTGGGGAAGGCTAGAGATCAAGATTCATATGGTAGGAATGAAATATCTTGGTCTCAACACATGAGTAGGTGGTTCTCTCTCAGAAAATGAATGCTGGAAGTGTAGGCACGTTCTGATGGCTCTCTCCACGAATGAAGAGTGGGTGGAGGGGTATATATAGCCTCCACACAGAATCCAACCGTTACACACAACTTACCAATCTCGGTGGGACCGAATCCTGAAACTCGGTCAGACCGATTTAGCAAATCTTGTGACCGTTAGGATTTTCGGTGGGACCGACATGCAACTCGGTAGGACCGACATGCAACTCGGTAGGACCGATATGGTTAGGGTTAGGGCTTAACGTAATATCGATAAGACTGATTACACAAACTCGGTGGGACCGGCTTTGGTGATCAGCTAACCATAGAGTTGGTCAGGAAAACTCGATGGGACCGATTTGCTCATCTCGTTTGGACCGAAATGTTATGAAGAGGAACAGAGAGTTTGCATTGTAATCTCGGTAGGACCGATTAGACAAACTCGGTGAGACCGATTTTGGTAATGGATACATACAGAGAGATTACAATCCCATCTCGGTGAGACCGAGATCCCTATCGGTGAGACCAATTTGCCTAGGGTTTGTGGCAGTGGCTATGACATCTGAACTCGGTGGCACCGGATAGAAAGAATCGGTAGGGCCGAGTTGGACTTTTGGTTTGGGTCATATGTGGATGTGAGAAGGTAGTTGAGGGCTTTGGAGCATATCACTAAGCACTTTGAGCAAGCAAGCCATTAAATAACACCTCACCCCTTCTTGATAGTATTGGCTTTTCCTATAGACTCAATGTGATCTTGGATCACTAAAATAGAAAATGTAGAGTCTTGTTCTTGGAGCTTGAGCCAATCCTTTGTCCTGAGCATCTTGAAGGGGTTCCACATCCTCTAGTCCATGCCACTTCATTGTTGAACTTATCTGGAACATACTAGGTAAAAGTGTTAGTCCAACAAGAGATATGTTGACATTAATTACCAAAATCACCTAGGGAGCACTTGTGCTTTCAGTTTTCTTCCACCGACTGACTCTTCTATTCTGACCAAATGGATCATAAACTTTTCCAGCCCAGCCTCCGCCGCAACTGACATGGACGTTGACAAGGCCCCAGGTGACGAGGAAGCCGATGACGCGGCCACCTCCAGAGCTAGTAAGTCCGCTCGACTCAAATTTATTTTGTCGATTGAATTGTCTATCGGTTGAATTTCTGATGTTTCTTTTTGTTGTAGCTCAACGAGATGTTGTCGTGTTTCCATATGATGATGAAGAAGAAGTGCCTCTAAGGGAGAGGAGGAGGAGGGGCAAGGGATCAAGCGGGAAAGCACCTGAGGTTCAGGTCCCTCAGTCGACACTGGTGCTTGAGATGGTGGTCGAGCGATACAGAGATCCGGCTCGGACCAACGTCACTTTCGCTAACCCGCTATTGACTGATCGCTCATCAGGGTCGACTACTTAGACCCCTGCTGTTCCAGTATAACTCCATGTGTCCGACCCGGTGGCTGCTTCGACTGCCTTGCCATCATTGCTCTTTACTGCGTACAAACTCCAGACGACTCGCCGAGTGCTGCCAGGGAGGATCTTCTCTAGGTGAATCTCGTGATGGAGCAGATGAAGGTGGTGCACGAGGCTATTCAGGTGGCTTATAATGCCAGCACCGCTCTGCAAACCAACGTCAAGGTTAGTTGATTCCCGACTGATCTTTTGAATAAATGAAAATTGCCGCTGTTGCTTCGCTGCTCATATGGTGATCTTAGATGAGCGCCTTGGAACCTGTTATGTGCATCTACTATCATGGGTCTGTGTTTCACATCCAATCACCCACTGGGGTGTGTTTGTCTTAAAGTTGTATAGGTCTTCCACTTGAGTCAACTTGGGTTGAGCCGAGTGTTTCTCCGAACCAGTGGGGGCACACAGAGTGCACCCAGTGGGTGTAGTCCCCGAGACCGTGGTCGACTATTGGCAGTCGGCTGGGGTCTGAGAATCTCCCTTTTTTATTATTATTACTCATGCTAGCAGACCATGCCGAGTGTTAAACCAAACCAGTGGGGGCATGCTAAGTGCACCCACTGGGTGTAGTCCCCGAGACTACTGTTGAATGTTTGATTCAACGGTAGTCTTAGAGTAACTTTCACTGTGATTGTCTTTTGTTTCTGTCGACTGATATATCTTATTTGCTGACTGCAGAGGTCTTGTGATCTTGGGGCTCAACTTTCTAAATTGAACAAGAAGCAAATCAGCCTCAATCTTGATTTGGAACTGGCCAAGAAGAACCTCAAGACTGCTCAGGACGAAGCAGCTATCATGGGAGGTAACCAATCGTCAACTGTCCATCTTGTGACTTGCACTTCTTCGTGTTTTTTCTTTTAGTATCTTTGAACCGAGTGATTTCACTCGAACAGATGTGCGTAGTGAAAACTGTCAACTTCAAGCTCATCTGAAGAATGTTATTTCTTTAGAGAAAATGAAGCAGGCTCTGGAGAAGAAGGATCAGGATCTTGCTGCTTCCCAGAAGGAGGCGCGAGAGAAAACAACGCTTGCTGACAAGAAGCTGGCTTCAGTCAGCAAGTTAGAAGAGGAGTACTGTAAGCTGAAGACCGCTGTCTCTGAGGCCAATCAGGAGGTCGAGCAACTGAAGAAAGACAAGGACAACTTGATTGATGAAGTTGGAAACCTCAAGACCAAGAAGGGCGAGCTAGAGTCTTATCTGGGACAGCTTGCTGGAAAACTGGTCCTGAAGCTTGAAGGTATTATTGTTCGACTGATTTTTTGTTGTTGATTGACATGTCTTGTCGTACTGTCGAATCACTATTTTTTCCGATTGTGCAGAACTTTGTCAGGACTTTGAAGCAGAGACTAGGCGGGTTGAGACAGGTCTTGACCCCATAAATTGTCCCATCAAAGACGATGTTGCAATGAATGTGCTGCAGTTGGAATCACGCATGGACAGATCGGTTGCTTATCTTGCTCGACTAAAGGCGGCGATGACTCAGGTTGATGCTAAACTCTGGCCTCGGGCGGAACTCTCACAAGACCTCGAGTCTCTGATGACTCGACTGAATCAAATACCTGACTGAGTGCAAGAATGGAAGAAATTATCTGCTCACTGCGGCGTTGATGTCGCCCTGTCATTGGTTCGAGTGCATTGCAAGGACGTCAGAGAAGACAAGCTGGCGGAGCTCAAGGTTGTGAACACCAAAAAGCACACTTTCTAGTCCTTCATGGACACTTTCCTCGACGCTGCCACTCGCATCGCAGATAGCATCGACCTTGACAGTTTCTGCGATCCAGCAAGTCCTTCTCCTTATGAGTGATCAAAACATTATGCCCCACCTTTATTTGCCTCAGAATGCCGAGTTATTATGTAATCGTTTAAACTCTTTCAGGCTTGATGCCTGAGTACTTCCGCCTGCTGCGGTTCTGAACTTTTGCAGGGTTTATCTAAACTTGAATTCCTTTGAATATCATGGCTTTTGTTCTGGTTTCGAACTGTTTCTGATTGCCTTTCGGTTCCGAGTGGACTTGATCTTCTCACCCTTAGCCGAATGAAAGGTACATTGTACTTGTGACAGAGCTCAGACGTAGTGTTCAGTCGACACCTCGTTTCCCTTGCGGGTCTGTATAGTACATTGTACTTGTGACAGAGCTCAAACGTGGTGTTCAATCGACACCTTGTCGTCCTTGTAGATAGGGATGGAGCATACGTTGTATTTGTGGCGTAGCTCAGAGGATATTCGTGACTTAGGCGATTACGGGGTCGCAGCTAAGCCCCCGAGCGGGAAGATCGCTCTCCACTCAGAATGTTTTTAACTTAGGCGATTACGGGGTCGCAGCTAAGCCTCCGAGTGGGAGGATTGCTCTCCACTCAGAATGTTTTTAACTTAGGTGACTACAGGGTCGCAGCTAAGCCTCCGAGTGGGAGGATTGCTCTCCACTCAGAATGTTTTTAACTTAGGCGAGTACGGGGTCGCAGCTAAGCCTCCGAGTGGGAGGATTGCTCT